>NC_133324.1:434698638-434964447 GCF_042186555.1 Aquarana catesbeiana | reverse complement strand
CGGTGTATGTCTGATGTATTTAGTCAAAGTATGATGTTCAGCCAAGAGGTGCCAATGTTTGGCTAGGATGTTACGCAGTACGTGGTGGTGTGCAGAGTAGGTGGTAATAAATCTTACTGTTTCTGTGGGGGGAGACGGTTTCCTATCTTTAAAGAGGAGAGAGGTCCGTGAACGTGACAAAGACTTGTTATATGCTTTGAGCAGGGAGGTAGGGGAGTAGCCTCGTCGTAGAAGGCGGTCGCGCAATTCTTTGGCCTGACATTTGAAATCGCTGTCGTGTGTGCAATTCCTGCGTAGTCATAGGTATTGGGCATAAGGTATGCTCTGTACCAAGGAATTTGGATGGGCACTCGTGGCGAATAATAGAGTGTTCCCTGCAGTGGGTTTCTATAGAGGTCCGTTCCTAAGGTGCCATCAGGTTGTTTAATGATTAGTAGATCTAAAAAGGGGATTTGTTCCGTCTCGATTTTGAAAGTAAATTTAAGATCCCCCCCTATCCCCCTTTCCCTCCCTCTCTCCTCCTCCCTTCCCCCTCTCCCCCCCCCCCTTTCCCCCTTTCCTTCACCTCCCTGTCACCCCCCTCCCATCACTAATTTTAAGTATCATTCCCTTGCACACTGGTTTCCAAACTTTGAGCTACTTTACCGGTACCCCTATATTATACTATACTTTATTCTTTCTTGTGGTTTAGTGACCCATACAAATCAATGACTTAAATATTTTATTTACCAGAGGCTGTTTTGTTATCCCCTGTGTTCGTCGCAGGGGGAATCATATGGGGCCCCACACACCCACAGAGAATTCCTGAACGGGTGAGCCTGTCCTTTCCATATCTAACTTGTACATAATTGTTTAATGCACTTTTTGATGATCTTGCTGCAACCACAAAAAATCTTCATGCATCTGTGAATTCTTGTATATTTATTACATGTTTTCTATGCTACATTATAGACTTTACTCTCCTGAGGAAGCGGTGAATACCGCGAAACTGGTCGAGAATCCAAGTCATATTTGTAACCTCTGTTATTACTGGATGCAATTCGTATGGTTGTATATATTGCCTTTGTCTTGAACTACAACTGTATGTGTTATTGTAATATATATATATTTTTTAAAAAATTGTTTTCTTATTAAAATACAGTTTTTATCATACTACTTTTTCCTCTTCACCCTTCTTGTATTAATACCCAACTACCTTCAGTACCGTAATAGTCCCCCTGCGCTTTTCCCCGTGTGTGGGGGGTTGGGATATCTGCCGACAGAAGCAGCCAAATGCGGCCTTCCCTACTCCCTGCCTCCCTTTGTATTAGATATTTGGGATGATGGTACTTTTTATTCGGTAACCTAACTGTTTGAATGTAGGCGCTCTCCCCTATTGTATACACAGGGTGGATAACACACCCATAACTTTTCTGGACCTCTGGGTGAACAGCAACACCCATTGACACGTCCTCATTAATAGCGCCTGTATATATATATATTTTTTTGATCTTGTCATTAATCGTACTTTATAGTTTTTGTATTGTGTCAGTACAACACACTTTAGGGATCGCCGCCGGCAGCCTGGTACAATATGGATGTTCTAGGCACAGATTGGACGGGGCTTTATGTCCAACCTGAAAACCACCTGTCTGAATGAACATAAAATTGATGATGACATTTCAACGTTCTTTGCGCGAATGTCCAAACTTCTTAAACGTAAGTCCCACCTACATTGGCACATTGAATACTTTAAACTCTATGTCAGTGAAAAAGTCTGCCCCCTGGGTCTGAGAGGCCAGATCTTCCCTACCCTTAAGGACCCCTCAGTGGACTTTAAGAAAACTTGGGAAGATATTCTAACCAAAATAGTCTGGAATTAATCGGACTACTCATTACTCAATATACCCTTGATATGACCCTTCTTGACAATGATATCGAGCGACTAAATTCCGAATATTCTCATTTGACCGACAATACGGTTTTCAAAACCAAGTGGAAAGACCTTAGAGAACGCTTGGAAGTTATGAATAAGGATATTATTGTCAAGAAACAGATTAAATTTGGAAAGGACAAAGCTGCTTTTACTGAGGGCTTGACCTACCGTTGGCCTGGGAGAGGCCGAGGTAGACCGAGGCCCCCCCCCGTACCAATAATAGAAATTTCACTACTGATATCGAATCAGACTCACACTTTCCTCCACGGTATCCTCTCTAAATACCACCCAACCCACCACTTCATCTGCACTCAATGCTTCACGTAAGAGACTCCGCTTTGGGGGCAACACCCCACCCACAAACCCTAAAAAAGATAAGAAAGGCCCTAGAGGCCCCAGACTTACCCAGGCACCTCCTACACAAACTCCACAGGATACCAATACCCCCTTGAAGGGGCAACTGGTCACTCCACATTGCACGGCACTATTCCTAAAATTTTGAATTCGGGTTTAATGACCAATAAATACACGAAAATTAATGAGGATGCTATTTTTTTAGACCTGAAAAAACAACAGAGCAATCTAGATGCTTACGTCCTAAAACCCCCACGTCTCAGTAGCACCTTCCTCTTCACACCACACTGACCGTAATGTCATTAACCTTACCCCTTACACACTCAATAGTGAGGAAATTTCGATACTCCAATTAGGGCTGGGTTTCTGTCCCCTTGATGCACTTAAGGTTACTGAAACAATTAAGGACTTATACCTATTTGCACGCAATTTAACTTTTAGATTCATTTATGATAAAGATCGCATCAACCTGGGATTGGAGCGTGAGCTCGCGGAGCGCACCAAGGGTTTCTCGATGGAGGAATTTAGGGCGCTCCGCGATCTGATGCTCCTTCTCGATGAGGGAGATACTGGAGACTTCGCAGCCTCACAGGACAGCGAGGAATCGTGTTAACCATCTCCTTAAATGAATCTGCAGCAGGGACAGCTGTACCTGCTCTCCCTGCACCTAATAGGCGTGATCCTCCGGTCGCCCCTCAGACACACATCTTTGCCGAAATCCTTCCGTCTGCAATCTCGCAGGTCCCGACCTGAATACTTGCCCCGAGATATGGGCCTTTTTGCGAGCCACAATCACTGACCTTAGAAACAAAAATGGCCTGATTTCTCCCCAAACCTTGATCCTAGTCAAATTCGAGCTCTTCGGTCCCTACAGCAACGTCCCCGATATCGTGATCAAGCAATCAGACAAGGGTGGGAATATTGTCCTCATGACCAACTATCAATATCAATCTATGTGCCTTGCTATTTTGAACAACAAACACTGGTATAGACCCATTTCCTCCACACACGTTTTGTCCTTTGCACAGGAACTCCGGGCTCTTTGCACTGAGGCCTACTTCTCAGGCCTCATTGACAAAGACACCTTGGAGTTCCTGGTCCCCAAATTTCCCCGTACCCCCACCTTCTATTCCTTACCCAAGACTCATAAAGATGTGCATCGCCCTCCCCGGAAGACCTACTAGTGTCGGGGATAGGCTCTTTAACAGACAACGCAAGTAAATTTGTTGACGCTTTTCTAATGCCCCATGTCCGCAGCCTCCCGTCTTACATTAGAGACACCACCGACCTGTTACAGCATCTGGAGGGTATCCAGATCCCTCCGGAAGCCCTGCTCGTGGCTGTTGATATTGAGGCTCTCTACTCTAGTATCCCCACGAGCAGGGCGTACAGACGGCTGGATCCTTCCTAGCTGAACAAGATACAACGACCTGACCCCTGAACCAGTTTGTATTGACACTACTGTACTTTATTTTAACCAAGAACTACTTCACCTTTTAACAATCAACTATTTTTACAAATACAGGGTGTTTGCAATGGGGACGTCTTGCGCCCCAGCATATGCAAACCTATATCTAGGTGGCTGGGAGCGACAGATTCACGCCCATGACCAATACACGGAGTTTCTAAATGATATTCCTCTTATGGTATCGTTTTATTGATGACCTGTTTATGGTCCTGGTCGGGCCCTAGGGAAAAACTTTTACAATTCCTACGTCAACTTGATAACAACGATCTAATCTTATATTTCTTTAAATTTACTTTCAAAATCGAGACGGAACAAATCCCCTTTTTAGATCTACTAATCATTAAACAACCTGATGGCACCTTAGGAACGGACCTCTATAGAAAACCCACTGCAGGGAACACTCTATTATTCGCCACGAGTGCCCATCCAAATTCCTTGGTACAGAGCATACCTTATGCCCAATACCTACGACTACGCAGGAATTGCACACACGACAGCGATTTCAAATGTCAGGCCAAAGAATTGCGCGACCGCCTTCTACGACGAGGCTACTCCCTACCTCCCTGCGCAAAGCATATAACAAGTCTTTGTCACGTTCACGGACCTCTCTCCTCTTTAAAGATAGGAAACCGTCTCCCCCCACAGAAACTGTAAGATTTATTACCACCTACTCTGCACACCACCACGTACTGCGTAACATCCTAGCAAACATTGGCACCTCTTGGCTGAACATCATACTTTGACTAAATACATCAGACATACACCGGAAGTGGTCTTCCGCAGAGCTCGATCACTACGCGATCAACTAACTGCCAGCCATTATAATCCCACTAAACCTGTGCGGAGTGGCCCCAACGGCACATTTCAATGTGGGGAATGCCCCCCGGTGCCCTTGGGTCCACGAAAGCAGAACTGTGACCTTACCCAATGGGGAAATTTTGATTCCACGGACCTTCGCGAACTGTGCTACAAAGGGGGTCATCTATCTCATGAAGTGTGTATGCAAAGCCTTCTATGTGGGCAAAACTATTAGGGAACTCAGGCAGAGAATCGGTGACCACCTCTATGACTCAGAAAACGGCAAATTGACTACTATCGGCCGACACATCGGACTTTATCATAGATTCGATAATTCCGTGGCCAAATTTCTGGTACTGGAGGTGGTTAAACCTAGTCCCAGGGGTGGCGATTGGGATCGCTCGATATTGCAGAGGGAGTCCCTCTGGATCGAGCGACTCAACGCCACCACCCCGCCTGGCCTAAATGAGTCGGTGTCCTATAGGGGCCTTCTTATGAGATCATGTCCCACTGTCCTCTTCCCCTCCCCCCCCCTTTCCCCCCCCTTCCCCTTCCCCTTCCTTTCCCTGCCCCTCTCCTCCCCCCCTTCGCCCCTTTTCCCTTCCTCCCCCATTTCCTCCTTTGTCCTGTCCTCCCCTTTCCCTCCCTCCCCCTTTTTTTTTTTTTTTTTTCTTCCCCCTTTCCCCCCCCCCTCCCCCCCTCCCTTAACCGTCCCCTCCCTCCCCCCCCCTCTTCTCCCTCCCCCCCCTTCCCCCTTTTCCTCCTTCTCCCCCCCCTTTCCTTTCCCCATTGTTGTCCTCCCATTTACCCCCCCCTTCCCCCCCCCCTATTCTTTCCTTCCCCCCCCTTTTTCCACCCCCTAATTTGTCACCCTGGGTTTTGAGTATTAGTGAATTGGCCCTGTCTGCCTAAGGGTCTATCCTTAAAGATTGTGGGTGGCTGATACCCTCATACAATTTGACATAATCAATGTATATTTTTTTTCTTTTTCATTGTTATTTTATTATGTTGTACTATGCCTTTATTTGTATTGCTGGTCAGGCTCCCTTCCCCCGTTATCAGACTTTGTTGGTGGTGCTCTGCCCCGATCCTTCTCCTATGCGACGGACACATGCTCGCCCTGCAGCCCTCGGGCTGCTTGCGTCTCCTTGTTTGGGAAATAGATTCCCTTTGACAGGAGCGCGCGCTTGTGCAGTAGCACACATTGTGCACCTGCGCAGTGCGGGCGAGCAGACCCGGTGACGCCAGGGACCGCCTTGCCATGCCGTCCCTGACTTCCGGGTTGGGGTGCTCTTATAGCGGCCGGACACGGCCGCTGTATGAGCCTACAGCCTTCTGATGCCGCGCTAGCCGAGGATTAGCACTTTGGGTAAGTCTCGCCTCCCCCCTCCTTTTCCCCCCCTCCCCCTCCCTCCCCTCCCCTCTCCTACTTCTTCCCTTCTGGTCGGTCTTTCCCTCATTGCTTCTCCTTCAATCCCTGCCGGGTCTGTTACTACTGTCTCCCCATGCAGGGCTGCCTGCAGCGTTCATGCCTGTTTCTGTTGGTACTTTACAATCTTATTTTCTCATTGGGGACGAATATTTCTTATCCTGACATCCCTTGGTACTTATACCTATTTTTATCACCCATGCCTTGGTATCCTTTACCCCAGTGAGTTACCTCTGTTGTTCCCCGTTGTTTTGTGGGTATTTTTCCCACCCCTTACTACTGCGGAGTGTAATTTTATTCAACTTTAATTGCAGCTGCTGCGGTGATCACTTCCTTTGCATACATCATTGGCTCCAGCCCTGGGGAGCCTTCATTGTTAACCCATGAGCGCTTGGTTTGTTTAAACCGCTTCATACCACGATCTTTATTATTACATGTTCCTTTTTTACTTCAATTTATTCTCTCTCACTGATCGATGCTGTAGGGGTAAGTGCTGGCTCTTAATACCTGTGTGCAGTCTCTTTTTTAAGTTTTGACCTACTTCCCACACAGACGGAAGTTTTCAGGTCCTGTTTACTTTATTAATCCTCACAGCCCTTCCTCCCCCGTCCCCTTTCCCCCCCCCTTTCCCCCCCCTCCTTTCTTTTTCCCCCCTTTTTTCTCCCCCCTCCCCCTCCCCCTCCTTCCCCCCCCCCCCCTTTTTCCCCCCCTGTCCTTCCGTCCCCTCTGCCCTCCCTACCTGATCCCCTTCCCTCACCTCCCTGCCTTCTCTCCCCCCCCCTTTTTTCCCCCCCTGCCCCCCCTTCCCCCCCCCCTCCCCCCCTCCTTCCTATCCCCCTTTCCCTCCCTCTCTCCTCCTCCCTTCCCCCTCTCCCCCCCCCCTATCCCCCTTTCCTTCACCTCCCTGTCACCCCCCCTCCCATCACTAATTTTAAGTATCATTCCCTTGCACACTGGTTTCCAAACTTTGAGCTACTTTACCGGTACCCCTATATTATACTATACTTTGTTCTTTCTTGTGGTTTAGTGACCCATACAAATCAATGGACTTAAATATTTTATTACCAGAGGCTGTTTTGTTATCCCCTGTGTTCGTCGCAGGGGGAATCATATGGGGCCCCACACACCCACAGAGAATTCCTGAACGGGTGAGCCTGTCCTTTCCATATCTAACTTGTACATAATTGTTTAATGCACTTTTTGATGATCTTGCTGCAACCACAAAAAATCTTCATGCATCTGTGAATTCTTGTATATTTATTACATGTTTTCTATGCTACATTATAGACTTTACTCTCCTGAGGAAGCGGTGAATACCGCGAAACCGGTCGAGAATCCAAGTCATATTTGTAACCTCTGTTATTACTGGATGCAATTCGTATGGTTGTATATATTGCCTTTGTCTTGAACTACAACTGTATGTGTTATTGTAATACATATATATATTTTTTTTAAATTGTTTCTTATTAAAATACAGTTTTTATCATACTACCTTTTTCCTCTTCACCCTTCTTGTATTAATACCCAACTACCTTCAGTACCGTAATAGTCCCCCTGCGCTTTTCCCCGTGTGTGGGGGGTTGGGATATCTGCCGACAGAAGCAGCCAAATGCGGCCTTCCCTACTCCCTGCCTCCCTTTGTATTAGATATTTGGGATGATGGTACTTTTTATTCGGTAACCTAAGTGTTTGAATGTAGGCGCTCTCCCCTATAGTTTTTGAATGTACTGTAATGGTTAAATTTTTTTGAAGACACTGAATTGAAACTCTAACATTAAAGTTTTGAGACTGGTCACTAGGAAAGGAAGTGAATGGAAATATAAAAAAAAACTTTTTTACTATATAAAGTAAGAAATCTGTAGCACCCTCTATGTGACTCAAAATAGTTGCATGAGTCTGTTAATTGGGTCAGGGTTCAGATTTAGGTCAGGCTGGAAGACTCTGCAGACTAGTCCTCTATTGCCTTCCCCTGGTTCTGGAGGTTTCATGGTATAGAGGCAGAATCTGAATATTTATGGGAATCGGGCCAATCCCCAGGTAGGAGGCCTGGCAGGGTGGTTGAACCAGCCCTAAATATTGTGAAGCCTGGCCAGCAGGGGAGTTGGGTGGAAGATGGAGCGCTGAAGTGCTGCTGAGTGTAGCCTGGGAGGGGTCTGCCTTTAGCCTGGAGGTTGGAAGAAGGTGAAAGAGGGATCTCCACTGCCCTGCAGTCCACCAAGGAAGGACAGCCTGTACAGCCAGGAAAGAAGCTACCCCAACAAAAGGCCTGAAAGCAGTTTCACCTACAGTACCAGGACAAGGACAGTGTGAGTACAGTACCTCTACACCTCCAGGGCCTACAAGGGAGAGGGCTGCTAGGTGCCATACCCTACCAGTTCTCCTCGGAACAATGCTAAAAAAACAAGTCTGTTCTGGAATCCCTTGCTTTGGGATACTCTTTGAGACAGCCAGGTGGATGGGAAGTTTCTAGCTGGGGTCTGAAGAGGTTAATTTATAGGGGACCAAGTGCTCCTTACAGAGACTGTGTTACTGATCCGTTAAGAGACAGAAGCCACACCGGAGGGAGTAGAAAGTCCATCTTTTTGTATATAAATAGGATGTTTTTTGTTTACAAACGTTTTTTATTGTTTTTTTTGTTTAAGAAGGTAAAATAAAAAGAGAAACAAAACAAAGTCATACAGTCATGTAACATTGTACATCATATAAATAAAATCCAAAGAATGATATAAAAAAGTGAAATAAAGAATAATCCGAAGCATACAGTAAAAAAATACCATAGATAGGGTATATACAAAGGTATAAAGCCATTAAGACATATCAGCAATCTTGAATTGCAATTAGTCCTGCGCTAACTAAATGTGCCTATGGGTTTTCCAGGCATCCCATCTGCAGTCGAACAGATGCAACTTATCTTGCAGGGTATACAACAGGGATATGCAATTAGCGGACCTCCAGGTGTTGCAAAACTACAATCCCATCATGGCTTTGCCTCTGAGTGTCATGTTTGTGGCTGTCAGAGTCTTGCTATGCCTCATGGGATTTGTAGTTCTGTAATAGCTGGAGGTCCGCTAATTGCATATCCCTGGTATACAAGATCCTTTCCATTGTCATCACAACATCAATACTGTTTAGTATGGAGGAAAGAGGAACTACAGGGGCTTTCCAACGGAGAGAAATGGCCCATAGAGTGGAGACACAAATAGTATGTATGAGGCATTCGTCTTTGCGGAGGATACCTGGGATTGTTGCTCCCAGTAAACACATTGGGATTGTGAGCTGCAAAGGGGTTCCAGTTATTGCCGAAGCCACGGCGGTCACTTTTCCTCAAACCGGGGCAAGCAGCGCACAATCCCAAAGAAAATGTGTCTAAAATATGAAGCCAATGCCATTTTATAGAGGGTTGAAATAAGACCTTTACCTCTAGGGGCATCACGGCAGATCTGTTCAAAGGACGTGAGGAGGGAGGAAGGGGTAAGGTTATATTGGGTTATATAGAAATGCCTTATCTGTATGAAGTGAAAATGTTCCCGAAGTGGAATTTGTTTTTGTACACGAAGCTGTTCGAATGTAGCGAATGTGTCTCCAATCTGAAGATCCGCTAATGTAATCAGGGAAAGGATTTCCACCATGCAAAATTTTCAGGATGATTAAACACAGTAGTGAATAGTGGATCCCCAAGAAAGGATGAGCCGGGGGGGGGGGGAGGTGAAATTAGGGTAAGCTTGCTTTTATAACGGTGCCAGAGGGTGAGAGACTGGGAAACAATGGAGTTGAGGGAAGAAAGCTTATATGTAAAGTTGGAGGGTGACCATAGCATGGACATGAGGCAATAGGGTCTAGCGGTTTTGGCCTCAAATTTGACCCAGGGTACTTTTGAGTCTGGGATGTTCCACTGCACTATCTGGGAAAAACGTGCAGCCAAGAAGTAGAACCAAAGGTGGGGAAGACCCAGGCCTCCGGTAGTCTGAGATTTATAAAGAATGTATTTGGAAAATCTGGGGCGTTTATTCTGCCAAATAAATTTGTTAATATCTTGTTGTAGCTTATCAATACAGGATTTAGAAATATTAATAGGGAGGGATCGGAATAGGAATAAGAGTTTCGGTAACAGGGTCATTTTAACTGCCATAACTCTCCCTAAAAATGATATTCGGTATGTACTCCAAATTTTAAGCAGGTTCCGCAATCTGGACAAACACGCAGGGTAGTTAGCCTCATAAGTAGATGAGAATCGTGGTGTGATGTAGATGCGGAGGTAGGGAATTTTGTCATTCAACCATTGGAAACGGAAAGATCTTCGAAGTGTTTCACACTGGGCAGAGGGAAGATTAACTGGAAACGCGATAGATTTAGTTATGTTTACCGCGAGTCCAGATATAGAGGCAAATTTAGTTAGTATGGTAGACAAGTTGGGAAGGGAGATATGGGGTTGGGTCATAAAAATCATGACGTCATCTGCGTACATACAGAGCTTAAAGTGGGAAGATTCAAGGGAATAACCCGATATATCTGGGTGTTGTTTGATGGCAATTGCAAGGGGTTCCAATGCTAGGGCAAATAATAAGGGAGATAGAGGGCATCCCTGTCGAGTGCCTCTGCCCAGTGTGAAAAAGTCTGAATTGCACCCAGGCAATTTAATTCTCGTTTTGGGTTGATAATATAGTGCCTGTATAGCATGTAAGAATTCATCTTTAAAGCCCATTTGTTGAAGGACTGAAAATAAATAAGGCCAGAGAACACTATCAAATGCCTTATTGAGGTCAAGGCTCAGTAGTAGAACCTGTTTTTTGTGTAGGTTAGCATCTTGAAGAACGTTAAGGGCCAAGCGAATGTTGTCTGTGATAAATCTATTTGGGATGAAGCCAGACTGGTCAGAAGAGGTTAGGGTTTCAATAATATTGGCCAATCTATCAGCAAGGGCACAACTGAAAATTTTGAGGTCATTATTAATGTATGATATCGGCCTGTAGTTTTGTGGGAGAGAATGATTCTTAAGGGGTTTTGGTAACAGGGACATATTGGCCAAGGTCAGCTCATTTGGAAAACGCTCTCCATCTAGGATTTTGTTAAACAGGGCGGTTAAATGTGGGGTCAAAACATGAGCATAGTGCTTGTAGTAACTGGCAGTGTACCCATCCGGACCCGGGGCGACCGAGCTTTTAAAGGATTTAATTACGTTAAATTATTCCTCTTCCGTAAAAAAGTTGCATTTAGGGATTCTACTTGAGAGGAAGTTAAGGAGGGTAGCAGTAAAGAGGATAGCCAGTCTTGTGACGCTTGGGTTGGGAAGAAGGAAGGATTAGAAAGTAAGTTAGAATAAAAATTTTCAAACACCGCCAGGACTTCTTTAGGATGTGAGACCATATGACCGATGTTATTGCGAAGTTTATATAGATGAGGGGGATGTATGGTTTGATTTAACTTATGGCAAACATAGAGGAAGCCGAATTGCTATGTAGAAGGAATTTGGCCTTAGACCAACGAAGGGCCTTCTCTGTTTTGGAGGACAAAAGGGTGTCTAACTCAAGCCATTTCTGAGCTACTAATTGTGCATTGGACAATGTCGGGTTCCCTATTTGTATTTTATATAAATTATCTAATTCCGTGGTCAGTGTATATATTTGCTGCCATCGGTCCCTATTTTTCCTAGAGGCAATGCTAATGAGCCGGCCCCTTAAAACCGCCTTATGGGCTACCCAGAATGTGCTAGGAGATATTTCCGGAGTGTCGTTTAAGGTAAAGTATTCTTGAATGAAGATGGTGATTTCTTGTCACGTGATAGGGTCTGCTAGAAGGGAGTCATTCAAACGCCATGAATATGGGGTGTCCGATAGGGATGAGCCGAACACCCCCCTGTTCGGTTCGCACCAGAACATGCGAACAGGAAAAAAGTTCGTTCGAACATGCGAACACCGTTAAAGTCTATGGGACACGAACATGAATATTCAAAAGTGCTAATTTTAAAGGCTTATATGAAAGTTATTGTCATAAAAAGTGTTTGGGGACCTGGGTCCTGCCCCAGGGGACATGGATCAATGCAAAAAAAGTTTTAAAAACGGCCGTTTTTTCAGGAGCAGTGATTTTAATAATGCTTAAAGTCAAACAATAAAAGTGTAATATCCCTTTAAATTTCGTACCTGGGGGGTGTCTATAGTATGCCTGTAAAGGGGCGCATGTTTCCTGTGTTTAGAACAGTCTGACAGCAAAATGACATTTTGAAGGAAAAAACTCATTTAAAACTACTCGCGGCTATTGCATTGCCGACAATACACATAGAAGTTCATTGATAAAAACGGCATGGGGAATTCCCCAAAGGGGAACCCCGAACCAAAATTAAAAAAAAAAATGACGTGGGAGTCCTCCTAAATTCCATACCAGGCCCTTCAGGTCTGGTATGGATTTTAAGGGGAACCCCGCGCCAAAAAAAAAAAAAAAAAACGGCGTGGGGTCCCCCCAAAAATCCATACCAGACCCTTATCCGAGCACGCAACCTGGCAGGCCGCAGGAAAAGAGGGGGGGACGAGAGTGCGGCCCCCCCTCCCTCCTGAACCGTACCAGGCCACATGCCCTCAACATTGGGAGGGTGCTTTGGGGTAGCCCCCCAAAGCACCTTGTCCCCATGTTGATGAGGACAAGGGCCTCATCCCCACAACCCTGGCCGGTGGTTGTGGGGGTCTGCGGGCGGGCTTATCGGAATCTGGAAGCCCCCTTTAACAAGGTGACCCCCAGATCCCGCCCCCCCCCTGTGTGAAATGGTAAGGGGGTACATAAGTACCCCTACCATTTCACGAAGAAAGTGTCAAAAATGTTAAAAATGACAAGAGACAGTTTTTGACAATTCCTTTATTTAAATGCTTCTTCTTTCTTCTATCTTCCTTCATCTTCTGGTTCTTCTGGTTCTTCTGGCTCTTCTGGTTCTTCCTCCGGCATTCTCGTCCAGCATCTCCTCCGCGGCGTCTTCTGTCTTCTTCTCCTCGGCCGCTCCGCACCCATGGCATGGGGGGGAGGCTCCCGCTCTTCTCTTCTTCTTTTCTTCTCTTCTTCTCTTCTTCATTTTCTTCTCCGGGCCGCTCCGCAATCCATGCTGGCATGGAGGGAGGCTCCCGCTGTGTGACGGCGCTCCTCGTCTGACAATTCTTAAATAACGGGGGGGTGGGGCCACCCGGTGACCCCGCCCCCCTCTGACGCACGGTGACTTGACGGGACTTCCCTGTGGCATTCCCCGTGACGTCACAGGGAAGTCCCGTCAAGTCACCGTGCGTCAGAGGGGGCGGGGTCACCGGGTGGCCCCGCCCCCGTTATTTAAGAACTGTGAGACGAGGAGCGCCGTCACACAGCGGGAGCCTCCCTCCATGCCAGCATGGATTGCGGAGCGGCCCGGAGAAGAAAAGAAGAAAAGAAGAAGAGAAGAAGAGAAGAAAAGAAGAAAAGAAGAAGAGAAGAGCGGGAGCCTCCCCCCCATGCCATGGGTGCGGAGCGGCCCGAGGAGAAGAAGATAGAAGACGCCCCGGAGGAGATGCTGGACGAGAACGCCGGAGGAAGAACCAGAAGAGCCAGAAGAACCAGAAGAACCAGAAGATGAAGGAAGATAGAAGAAAGAAGAAGCATTTAAATAAAGGAATTGTCAAAAACTGTCTCTTGTCATTTTTAACATTTTTGACACTTTTTTCGTGAAATGGTAGGGGTACTTATGTACCCCCTTACCATTTCACACAGGGGGGGGCTGGGATCTGGGGGTCACCTTGTTAAAGGGGGCTTCCAGATTCCGATAAGCCCTCCGCCCGCAGACCCCCACAACCACCGGCCAGGGTTGTGGGGATGAGGCCCTTGTCCTCATCAACATGGGGACAAGGTGTTTTGGGGGCTACCCCAAAGCACCCTCCCAATGTTGAGGGCATGTGGCCTGGTACGGTTCAGGAGGGAGGGGGGCCGCACTCTTGTCCCCCCCTCTTTTCCTGCGGCCTGCCAGGTTGCGTGCTCGGATAAGGGTCTGGTATGGATTTTTGGGGGGACCCCACGCCGTTTTTTTTTTTTTTTTTTGGCGCGGGGTTCCCCTTAAAATCCATACCAGACCTGAAGGGTCTGGTATGGAATTTAGGGGGAACCCCACGTCATTTTTTTTTTTAAATTTTGGCCGGGGTTCCCCTTAATATTCATACCAGACCTGAAGGGCCTGGTATGGAATTTAGGGGGACTCCCACGTCATTTTTTTTTTTTAATTTTGGTTCGGGGTTCCCCTTTGGGGAATTCCCATGCCGTTTTTATCAATGAACTTCTATGTGTATTGTCGGCAATGCAATAGCCGCGAGTAGTTTTAAATGAGTTTTTTCCTTCAAAATGTCATTTTGCTGTCAGACTGTTCTAAACACAGGAAACATGCGCCCCTTTACAGGCACACTATAGACACCCCCCAGGTACGAAATTTAAAGGGATATTACACTTTTATTGATTGACTTTAAGCATTATTAAAATCACTGCTCCTGAAAAAACGGCCGTTTTTAAAACTTTTTTTTGCATTGATCCATGTCCCCTGGGGCAGGACCCAGGTCCCCAAACACTTTTTATGACAATAACTTGCATATTAGCCTTTAAAATTAGCACTTTTGATTTCTCCCATAGACTTTTAAAGGGTGTTCCGCGGCATTCGAATTTGCCGCGAACACCCCAAATTGTTCGCTGTTCGGTGAACTTGCGAACAGCCAATGTTCGAGTCGAACATGAGTTCGACTCGAACTCGAAGCTCATCCCTAGTGTCCGATAGGCCTATAAGGGTTGTAGTTAGTGTCACTATATTATGGTCAGACCATGGACATACAAGAATTTTCAAGTTTGTGGAGTTGGCCAAAATAATAGGAGTGCAGAAAATGTAATCCAGTCTAGCAAAAGAGTTATGGGGGTGAGAATAGAATGAGTAGTCCCTAGCTCCAGTGTTATGTGAACGCCATGCATCCGCTAATTGAAGAGATTGTAGAGTTTTAGACATAGATTTGGGAAAAGCCGCTGAGGTATGGGAGGCTGTGCTTCTGTCTAATTAAGGGTGAGCTACAAGGTTGAAATCGCCACCGACATACATATGTGGTGAAGGATATCATTCTAAGGTTTTAAAAAAGGTCACAAAGAAGGTGGCTTGTGCTACATTGGGTGCATACACACTTGCAATTGTTATTTCCCGTCTAACTAATTTCCCCTTGATTATAAGAAAACGACTATCAGGATCTCTATAGACTTGTTGTACCTCAAAGGGGAATGTGTTACACAACAATATAGCTACACCCCTAGATTTTGTTTGGTATTGAGTAAAGAAAGCTTGCTTATAAGATCTATGAAAAAAGTGGGATGCCTGTCTGTGGCAAAGTGGGTCTCCTGTAGCAGGACAATTTTGCCTCCCAGTTTTTTGTAGGTCGTAAAGGTTTTTTTCTGTTTGTGGGGAGAATTAAAGCCCTGCACATTGTGTGTGACACAAGTAATCACCATTTGTAAAATTAGGTCAGGTAAAGCTCACCTGAAAAGACTAGCAGTAAACTCAATTCAACGCCAGAATTCTTCATCACAAAGGAAAAGCCAGATGGGAGGTACCCTTCAGAGTATACAGCATTATGCACAACAGAGAGTATGCAATGAAAGAAATGCTTCGGTAACTGCAAAAAACAAAACTGAAACAGAAGATAATTGAACAAGGTAACCACATAAAAATTAACCAGTATAACTACCCAGAATTGGTAAAACATTGGGTCAGGATGCAAATAGCATAAACCTGAAACTGAGAAATTGGTTGTGTAAGGGGCGAAAGCGCCCCTAACTCCAAAAGTCACATCATGAATTTGGTTAGAAGTCACGATGTGAGTGGATTCGGGGTGGCATGGTAGCGACATCCGCCGAACTAGCCAAAAAAAAAATTGAACATCATGCATAATCATGCATAATGTGTGCATGTCACCATTATGTAGAACAGTGAGACGCGAACAAATAGTAGCAGTCCATGTCTTCATCTGGAGCCTAAAGGCAGGCCTCTTCAATGAACCTGGAGGTAGTTTCAATAGCACAGTTTTTCCCCCTTTTCTTTCTATAGAATTTTCTGTCCATTAGTAAAACAACAAAAAAAACGCAAAAAATATTCCTGGTACGATGTGCGGGAAGTTTAGAGACTCGGAGACATCCAAAAAAATCCAGCATCAGCTCAGGGAGGGCATGTTCCATGAATTGAAAAGTCTGGATAGATATCCTACCAGGGAGTAGTGTGCAGTGGACAGGATGGAGAAAAAAAAACAAAAAAACAAAACTATACAGAGGGACTTCCAAAAAAGGGCACTAGGTGGCAATCTATCCATAGAAAGCATCAGACAGTGTTAAATACAGATAGATGGTGGAGAGAGAGTTCGCTCCCAGGTAAAGTGGTCAAAATACATTCAATGGAGGTTAGGACCAAAATCCTGATGGGCACCTCGTTACGTCTTGGAGAGGGTGTGCGCAGATTGGTGTTGGTCTGGGAGTGGCAGGTGGATGAGGGAGGGCATCCGGATCCAACAGGCCCAATTTTACTAAAAGTTTTTGTCCCTCCAAAAGTGTGGTAGCTGTATATGTAGTACCGTTATGGGGGACAGAAAGTTTAAAAGGAAAGCCCCACCTGTATCGTATGCGTGCAGCAGCTAACACTGTGGTCACTTCCTTCATCTTGCGGCGTCTATCCAGGGTCACTAGGGAAATGTCAGGGTAGATTTGCAAAGGAATGCCTTCCAGGGTGATAGGCTGAGAGTTGCAAGCAGCCCTGAGGATTTCCTCTTTTATAAGAAAGTCTTTAAGGCAGAGTACAATGTCTCTATGTGGTTTGTCAGGAGGTGGTTTTGGGCGTAATGCTCGGTGGATGCGGTCACAGGTAAATACCTCCACCTCATGGTCAAGCAGCAATGATTGAAACAACTTGCACATGGCAGGGAACAGAGATTGTTCCTGCGATTACGATTGTCAAGATCTTCGACTTGGGATTGCAGCTGTGTGACCGTCACAGTGAGAGTTTCATATTCCCTAGATAGGTCATTGTGAGCAATGCTTAGTTCGTCATGTTTGGTTTCTAAACAATTAGTGCGTGCTCCCAAAGCAGCTATTTCCTGGGTCGGGGTGTTTGTGCTTTTGTGCAATTCTGTCTGGAATTTAGTGGCGATTTTACTATATATGGACTCCAGACTTCTATCTAGATCCTCTTTTGTGAGGGGGGTAGAGTACTCACTGTCCCGAGGTGGAGCGGAGTCAGCCTATGAACGCTGTGAGGAGGGAGAGGCAGGGCTGCCGGCACCATCTTGAGACATGCCGAATCTCTCCCGTGACTGCAGCAGATAGTTTGTTAAAGATCTTTGCGCCGTCCCCGCTGCTTTTTTCTTCTTCGGCGGCATGCACAATTTGATCCTGGGGGTGATAGCAGTGGTTGTGGCTATTATAGTTGTTTTTCTGGCCCCAGAAAGCAGGCTAGACGGAGTGTATAGAGCGGAGCTACTCTAACATGCAGTCGATCCCACGGAAGCCGTACATGCGCCCCCATAAATAGGATGTTTATCCTCCAAGTTTTGTTTCAAGTCAAGTTGGGCATCCCATATACCCCGAGACCCTATCCAAGTTGTTTTGCCCAAATAACACAATAAAAATAAGCCCACAGACTAGTTAGTGACTTTAGATGCAAGTTGGAAAATGCGTGTTGCCTGGCTGTGCAGACTATAGGAGGACCGAAAAACTCAGCGGCTACTAGTGCTACAACAAATACAAACATATTACTGCTGTTGCTGTCTTTATTGTGTAGGTTTCCTCTCCCCTTTTTTGTCTCTATAACATTGGTTACTGGCATGAGCAGTGAAAGTACATTTAATATTTTTTAAATAATACATTTTTCACACAAACAATAGGCAGATACAGTCACAGAAAGAGTATCAGGTTCCACGTAGAGGGTATAGGCGAACAATCAGTATCACGATCTGACAAAAATAAACACTGTCAAATAGAGCTTACCATTAGTGAAAGAAACATATGCTGAATACTTGGCTCCACTTAACCATGGTGCATTGATTGTAAGAAAAAAAACATCAAAGTAGGAAAAAGAAAGAGAAAAGATAAAGAGAAAAAAGGTTGGGAGGAGCAATAGAAATAAACCAGAGAAGAAGAGAGAATGAAAAGGAAAAGGGGAGAGATGCAGAGGAGGAACAACTGGAAAGGAGACCAACCACTGTTGATGATCATTTGGAAGTTTCACTACCAGTCTTCGACGGGTCTCTTTGCTGCATGTTTCTCTGTCCTCTGTGGTGATGGGAACAGCGAGTCAGAGATGAAGCAGCTGGGTATCCTCAACCAGGCACCATGTTGACAGTGTAGTGGGAAGACCTACAGTCCCCAGACTTGCAGAAAAAAAAGACTGTATTTATCAGTGGGAGAGTTTCCCGGGAAAGCAGGTGTAATGTCACCCCAGACGTTTATGCAGTATCAAAATTGAAACAATTTATTGAACTCAAAACATTATTAGAAAAAACATCATGAAAGGTATCAACCCTCCACCTGTCACCAAATAAAAATGTTGTTATTAACTAAAAGAAAGAAGCACACACTGGGCCCATGAACTCCTCTATTGCAGAGTGAGAGATGACTGTCCACAATACAGGTTGGGGTACCAATCATGTATCCAGCTCGTAGAGCTATATATATGAATCATTGCAAAGATTTGTAACATGATTGCATCCATAGTTACATAGTTACATAGTAGGTGAGGTTGAAAAAAGACACAAGTCCATCAAGTCCAACCTATGTGTGTGATTATGTGTCAGTATTTCATTACATATCCCTGTATGTTGCGGTCATTCAGGTGATTATCTAACAGTATCTTGAAGCTTTTAATGCTCCCCGCTGAGACCACCGCCTGTGGAAGGGAATTCCACATCCTTGCCGCTCTTACAGTAAAGAACCCTTTACGTAGTTTAAGGTTAAACCTCTTTTCTTCTAATTGTAATGAGTGGCCACGAGTCTTATTAAACTCTCTTCTGCGAAAAAGTTTTATTCCTATTGTGGGGTCACCAGTACAGTATTTGTAAATTGAAATCATATCCCCTCTCAAGCGTCTCTTCTCCAGAGAGAATAAGTTCAGTGCTCGCAACCTTTCCTCATAACTAAGATCCTCCAGACCCTTTATTAGCTTTGTTGCCCTTCTTTGTACTCGCTCCATTTCCAGTACATCCCTCCTGAGGACTGGTGCCCAGAACTGGACAGCATACTCCAGGTGCGGCCGGACCAGAGTCTTGTAGAGCGGGAGAATTATCGTTTTATCTCTGGAGTTGATCCCCCTTTTAATGCATGCCAATATTCTGTTTGCTTTATTAGCAGCAGCTTGGCATTGCATGCCATTGCTGAGCCTATCATCTACTAGGACCCCCAGGTCCTTTTCCATCCTAGATTCCCCCAGAGGTTCTCCCCCCAGTGTATAGATTGCATTCATATTTTTGCCACCCAAATGCATTATTTTACATTTTTCTACATTGAACCTCATTTGGATGGTGACAGACTCACAGACTCACTTACACAGGTACAAATCTAGGGAGGTTGTGGAACAATAATTCAGGGTCAAGAAGGACAGTTTTAGATTTTGGTAATGAGACTGCGTTAGTTTTTAAGTTAAGTTAGCCTTCTATGGGGATGGTCAAGATATTGCAGAACCCCAGAGGTAGATGTATTTGAGAAGGTGTAATTCGATTAAAGATGTACTGTAGTTGGCCGAGGAATCGGTTGCACTGTGTATGGCCTCACTGGGTTCTGCAAATGCTACAATGTTTCGGTTCAGTCTCCCAGTTAACCCGATGTTGGTGGTGACCTTGCTGTGTAAGACTAGACTGACAGTCCATAGGTAGTGCAGTGACAGCTGTTTTATAACATAGGATGACAGATGCCGAGTTTCAGTTTGCTGAGTCATTCAGGTATTGAGGCTACTCTCCTGTGATCTTCCTAGCTGTATGTATTGGCTGGCAACCATTCAAGGGTATACCCTTTATCGCAGGGATAGAGAGGGTAAAAAAGGGGGAGTGGTTTGTCTATATATCAAGAATAATGTACAAGTGAATGTGAGTGATGACATCACTAAGGGAGCTAGGGAGGAGGTGGAATCCTTATGGGTAGAGCTCCAAAGGGATGAAGCTAAGGGGAAAATAATACTGGGAGTATGCTATAGGCCCCCTAAACTGAGGGAGGAGGTGGAAACAGACCTCCTATCACAATTTGGATTAGCAGCAAGGATGGGAAGTGTCATCATAATGGGGGATTTTGATTATCCAGACATAGACTGGGCGGAGGGAACCACGCATTAGTTTAAGGCTCACCAGTTCCTAAATGTCTTGCAGGACAATTTCATGGGTCAGATGGTAGACGCACCAACTAGAAATAAAGCGTTACAAGATCTACTGATTACCAACAATACAGACCTGATCATGGATGTGGAAATATGGGGCAATTTAGGAAACAGCGATCACAGTTCAATTGGCTTCAGTATAAATCACACAAATAGAAAACATTAGGGAAATACAAAGACACAGAATTTCAAAGGAGCCAACTTCCCTAAACTATGAACCTTGCTAGAAGGCATAAATTGAGATAAAATCTTAGGAACAAAGAACATGGAGGAGAGATGGGTTCGCTTTAAGAGAATATTAAATAAGGGCATTAGCTGGTGCATCCCATTGGGTAATAAATTTAAAAGAGTGAACAAAAGTCCTGGATGGCTTAACTCCAATGTAAAAATGGATATAAAAGCAAAAGAGAAGGCCTTCAAAAAATACAGGGTCGAGGGATCATCAGCATTCAGACTTTATAAAGAATGCAACAAGAAATGTAAGGGTGCAATTAGGGCAGCTAAGATAAAACACGAAAGACACATAGCAGATGAGAGCAAAAAAAGTCCCAAGAAAATCTTTAAGTATGTAAACAGTAAAAACGGAGGACAGATCATATTGGCCCCATAAAGAATGAGGAAGGACATCTGGTTACAAAGGTTGGGGAGATGGCGAAGGTATTGAATTTATTCTTCTCCTCAGTCTTCACGAGGGAATCGGGGGGCTTCAGTAACCAAAATTGCAGTGTTTATCCTCATGTCACATCACAGGAAGCACCCTCATGGCTAACAGAGGACAGAATTAGAATTAGACTTGGGAAACTTAACATTAATAAATCACCGGGACCAGATGGCTTGCACCTGAGGTAAGGGAACTCAGTCAAGTAATTGCCAGACCATTGTTCCTAATTTTTACTGACAGTCTACTGGCTGGAATGGTACCAGAGGATTGGAGAAAAGCCAATGTAGCACCAATATTTAAAAAGGGCCCAATATACATCCCTGGGAATTACAGACCAGTTATGCCGCGTACACACGGTCGGACTTTCCGGCATACTTGGTCCGGCGGACCAGAGTGTGCCGGACAATCCGCCCGTGTGTGGGCGGCGGCGGACTTTTCCGGCGGACTTCTTCCCAAAAGCCCGCCGGACCTAGATTTTAAACATGTTTGAAATCTTTCCGTCGGACTCAGTTTCGGGCGGAAAGTCCGCTCGTGTGTGTGCTGGTCCGACGGAAAGCCCGCTCGTGTGTAGGCTGGTCCGACAGACCAAATACGACACGAGGGGATGGTATTGCATCTCGCGCTCGCTGCAATAGGAAAAACAAATCTTCCTATTGCGGCGAGCGCGGGGCATACCAGGCCCTTAGGTCTGGTATGGATTATAAAGGGGAACCCCGCTACGCCGAAAAAACGGCGTGGGGTCCCCCTAAAATCCATACCAGACCCCGATCCGAGCACGCAGCCTGGCCGGTCAGGAAAGGGGGTGGGGACGAGCGAGCGCCCCCCCCCCTCCTGAACCGTACCAGGCCGCATGCCCTCAACATGGGGGGTGGGTGCTTTGGGGGAGGGGGGCGCCCTGCGCCCCCCCCCCCAAAGCACCTTGTCCCCATGTTGATGAGGACAAGGGCCTCTTCCCGACAACCCTGGCCGTTGGTTGTCGGGGTCTGCGGGCGGGGGCTTATCGGAATCTGGGAGCCCCCTTTAATAAGGGGGCCCCCAGATCCCGGCCCCCCACCCTATGTAAATGAGTATGGGGTACATGGTACCCCTACCCATTTACCTAGGAAAAAAGTGTAAGTAATAAAACACACTACACAGGTTTTTAAAATATTTTATTAAACAGCTCCGGGGGGGGGATCTTCCTCCGGCTTCGGGGGTCTTCTTCCGGCTTCGGGGGTCCCTCCGCTTCATCTTCTCCCGGCGTCCGGTTGGTTCTTCTCCGCTCTCCGGCCTCTTCTCCCGGTGTCGCAGGTCTTCGGCCGGCCCCTCCGCTCTCTTCATGTAGCTCTATTGCGAGCGGAGGTCCGGACTTCTGGGCTTCTTGGCTTCTTGGCTTCTTGGCTCGTCCCCACCCCCTTTCCTGACCGGCCAGGCTGCGTGCTCGGATCGGGGTCTGGTATGGATTTTAGGGGGACCCCACGCCGTTTTTTCGGCGTAGCGGGGTTCCCCTTTATAATCCATACCAGACCTAAGGGCCTGGTATGCCCCGCGACGGGGCTAGCAAGGTGTCAATCTCGCCGATAAAAGCGGCAAGATTGACATCCTTTTCTAGTCCCGTCGCACCTGAGTCACGTTCAAAATGAACGGACTTGTCCGTGTGTGGGCAAGTCCGTTCATTCTGAAAGTCCGCCGGAACTCCGGCGAAAGTCCGTCGGAAAGACGGGCGGACTTAGCCCGCCGGAAAATCCCGGCGTGTGTGGGCAAGTCCGTTCGTTTTAAAGTCCGGCGCACCTGGCGGACAAAGTCCGTCGGAAAGTGTGCCGGACCA
Organism: Aquarana catesbeiana; assembly: GCF_042186555.1. NCBI lineage: Eukaryota > Metazoa > Chordata > Amphibia > Anura > Ranidae > Aquarana > Aquarana catesbeiana. The sequence continues at coordinate 434,941,647 of NC_133324.1, read as the reverse complement.
AGTAGGATAGAAAGTCCGCTCGTGTGTACGCGGCATTAGCCTAACATCAATAGTATGCAAGCTCTTGGAGGGGATGATAAGGGACTATATACAAGATTTTAGTAATGAAAATGGTATCATTAGCAGTAATCAGTATGGATTCATAAGGAATCGTTCTTGCCAAACCAATCTATTAACCTTTCATGAGGAGGTGAGTTGCCATCTAGATAAAGGAAGGCCTGTAGACGTGGTGTATCTGAATTTTGCAAAAGCATTTGACACAGTTCCTCATAAACGTTTACTGTACAAAATAAGGTCCGTTGACATGGACCATAGGGTGAGTACATGGATTGAAAACTGGCTACAAGGGTGAGTTCAGAGGGTGGTGGTAAATGGGGAATACTCGGAATGGTCAGGTGTGGGTAGTGGGGTCCCACAGGGTTCTGTGCTGGGACCACTTCTATTTAAATCATTCATAAATGACCTGGAGGATGGGATAAACAGTTCAATCTCTGTATTTGCAGACGATACTAAGCAAAGCAGGGCAATAACTTCTCCTTTCAAAAAGATCTGAACAAATCAATGGGGTTGGCAACTACATGGCAAATGAGGTTTAATGTAGAAAAATATAAAATAATGCATTTGGGTGGCAAAAATCTGAATGCAATCTATACACTAGGAGGAGAACCTCTGGGGGAATCTAGGATGGAAAAGGACCTGGGGGTCCTAGCAGATGACTCAGCAATGGCATGCAATGCCAAGCTGCTGCTAACAAAACAGACAGAATATTGGCATGCATTAAAAAAGGGATTAACTCCAGGGATAAAGCGATATTTCTCCCTCTCTACAAGACTCTGGTCCGGCTGCACCTGGAGTATGCAGTCCAGTTCTGGGCACCAGTCCTCAGGAAGGATGTACTGGAAATGGAGTGAGTACAACGAAGGGCAACAAAGCTAATAAAGGGTCTGGAGGATATTAGTTATGAAGAAAGGTTGCGAGCACTGAACTTATTCTCTCTGGAGAAGAGACGCTTGAGAGGGAGATATGATTTCAATTTACAAATACCATTTTGGTGACCCCACAATAGGGATAAAACTTTTTTCGAAGGGAGTTTAAGACACGTGGCCACTCATTAAAATTAGAAGAAAAGAGGTTTAACCTTAAACTACGTAGAGGGTTCTTTACTGTAAGAGCGGCAAGGATGTCGAATTCCCTTCCACAGGCCGTGGTCTCAGCGGAGGGCATTGATAGTTTCAAAAAATTATAAGCATCTAAATGACCACAACATACAAGGATATACAAGGTAATACTGACATATAATCACACACATAGGTTGGACTTGATGGACTTGTGTCTTTTTTAACCTCATCTACTATGTAACTATGTAACCATAGGTATGCACTGGCAGTCTCTACCTGTCAGCACCGTGTTCACTGGTCACTGTGTTTCTCAACGATCCTCGCTGGTCCGCTCGGTGTACTGTCCGTCTTCAGCCTCTGTGATTTGCTCTCTTGGTTCCTGGAGCTGCTGGTTCCATTTGCCCTCCCCCTGTGAGGGAAGCGCTTCACGGGCCGTGGGTGGTGCGTCCCTCGGATAACATGTTCCGCCTGCTGATCATTTTAGCAAGCTTCTTCAAAGCCTCAAGGGGGCACCTGTGGGGGTCTTTTTAAAGGGATCACATAAAGTGTAGCTTCTGAACACCACTAGGGGCAATGTAAGGTGAGAGAAATCTCCAAATTTAACCCATAGTGCACTCTATAGTAGGGACACTTAGTTAAAATCTAAAATATAATTACAAGTAAATACAGACAGTTTACTGGTTGCTTTGCAGTGAAGGTGCATTTTTCCTTCCCTTTCTTGCTAAGAATCCACTTGGTTCCCTTTAAGGCAGGGGTGAGCCAGTGGGTGGGGAAAGTAAATTCTATTAAAGGTTTAAATTAAGTGGTGGGAAAAAGTCCTGGATAGCCGCACTGAAAATAATGTTCGCCTTTATTAAATAAAAATCAACAAAAATACATGCCACAGCAGAAAGTACAGGGAAGTTGACACGTTTCACACTATAATCAGTGCTTAATCATAGCTAAACATAACATAAATGAATCCTACATATATACTAGTGCCCATTAATCATGTGTTCAGGAGATTGATTGAGGGAATAAAATCAACAAACTCAAAAGAGCTGTGACCAAAGTAAAATGAAAACCCAAGACTGTGTAATATAAATGGTGCCTAAGGAACATTAAAAAAGTGAAAATTAATGAAATGAAGTGAAAGAAATTAAAAGTAAATAAATTGAAATATATATTAAAGTATATTTAAGTGTATTTAAAAAGTGAGTGTATATAAAACAATGAATTTATAGCAAAGCGTGTGTGTTAAATGTGAAATAAAAGAATTGAAAAAATATATACATATATATTTACTTATTTAATAAAAAAGGTTGTGTAGGGTTACCAACCCAGATGATGAAATGGAATCTGTGCTAAAAAAGAGGGAAATAGAGGACACATCTATGTGTGCATGTGTCTATATCCATAGATCTCCTGGATCCATGTGAAATGTCAAAACCATGTGTATGTTTATTGTACCTACTACCTCCAACCAGGGCCGGATTTGCCATAAGGCCACCGAGGCCAGGCCTCGGGGCGGCAGTGGTGCAGGGGCGGCGCCGCTCCTGCGGCGACTTCGCGGCCGCCCCCCCTTTCGGGCTGCTCCTTAAAGATGATTAAGGGCACCGGTGCCTTTAGAAAAGATGGCCGCGAGCCGCCCACTACTGCGCATGCGCAGTTCTGAAGCGGCCGGGCTCGGGAAAACTCGTATGCGCTCGGCCGGGCGGCGCATGCGCAGTAGCATGATTTCGCCGCCCGGCGCCATTTTTTAAAAGATTAAGAAGTAATGTCAGCGGTGCGGCGGCGGGGGGAGAGAGATGACATCTCTCATTGCCAGCACCGCTGTTCCGCCCTCCTTCATCTGGTGGCAGACAGGCAGCATGGCAAGTGACATCCCCATCTGGTGGCAGCGTGGCAAGTGACATCCCCATCTGGTGGCAGCGTGGCAAGTGACATCAACATCTGGTGGCAGCGTGGCAAGTGACATCAACATCTGGTGGCAGCGTGGCAAGTGACATCCCCATCTGGTGGCAGCATGGCAAGTGACATCAACATCTGGTGGCAGCGTGGCAAGTGACATCAACATCTGGTGGCAGCGTGGCAAGTGACATCCCCATCTGGTGGCAGCATGGCAAGTGACATCAACATCTGGTGGCAGCGTGGCAAGTGACATCAACATCTGGTGGCAGTGTGGCAAGTGACGTCTCCATCTGGTGGCAGTGTGGCAAGTGACATCAACATCTGGTGGCAGCATGGCAAGTGACATCCTCATCTGGTGGCAGCGTGGCAAGTGACATCCCCATCTGGTGGCAGCATGGCAAGTGACATCCCCATCTGGTGGCAGCATGGCAAGTGACATCCCCATCTGGTGGCAGCATGGCAAGTGACATCCCCATCTGGTGGCAGCCAGGCAGTGTGGCAAGTGACATCCCCATCTGGTGGCAGCATGGCAAGTGACATCCCCATCTGGTGGCAGCCAGGCAGTGTGGCAAGTGACATCTCCATCTGGTGGCAGCATGGCAAGTGACATCTCCACCTGGTGGCAGCATGGCAAGTGACATCTCCATCTGGTGGCAGCGTGGCAAGTGACATCTCCATCTGGTGGCAGCGTGGCAAGTGACATCTCCATCTGGTGGCAGCGTGGCAAGTGACATCTCCATCTGGTGGCAGCCAGGCAGTGTGGCAAGTGACATCTCCATCTGGTGGCAGCATGGCAAGTGACATCCCCATCTGGTGGCAGGCAGAGTGGCAAGTGACATCTCCATCTGGTGGCAGCGTGGCAAGTGACATCTCCATCTGGTGGCAGCGTGGCAAGTGACATCTCCATCTGGTGGCAGCCAGGCAGTGTGGCAAGTGACATCTCCATCTGGTGGCAGCCAGGCAGTGTGGCAAGTGACATCTCCATCTGGTGGCAGCCAGGCAGTGTGGCAAGTGACATCTCCATCTGGTGGCAGGCATAGTGTCAAGTGACAAGCGATGGTGGCAAGTGACGCGCTCAGGGCTCCCAATGATTCTGCATTATGGTGAGTTGAACTATTTCATTTTATATTACAATGTAATGATAGAAATAATGTGTTTCAATCATCCTGACACCATACCAACCATGGTGCCGGGGATGATTGAGGCACTAACACCAGCAATTGCCCTGAAAAATTGCCCGCAAAAAATTGTTACCCCGCGCGCTTACTCTGAAGTACAATTAAAGCCAGTTGTTTTCAGTGTTCTCGTGTGTGGAGATATGTTTTTAATTGATCTATTGTAGCAGTCATCGATAAAGGACGAGAATGGTGGTGTGTGTGTGTGTGTGTGTGTGTGTGGGGGGGCGGCATTGAAGGACCCGGCCTTGGGGCGGCAAAGGGAGTAAATCCGGGCCTGCCTCCAACATGTACAAAAAGGAGTAAGTGATGTGTATAATATGAAACGAGAGTATGTGTGTTAAATAATTACCCAAATATATACACATCCTATATGTCAGTATATGAATCGCTAATCTAACCATGTGTATTTAATCCAGGATAAATGTAAACTAATTTCATGAACACATACACAATATAGTGAACATAATAATAACCTAAACAGGTACAGATAAAATACTGACAATGTGGTACATATGACAGTAAGGATACTCTCTATGGCTAAGTCTCAAATACCCAACACAATAATAAAATGCGGTAATAATTCAATACATAAGATATGAGATGTAAATATATGGCCAGATACTACAACATACAGAGTGGAAAGAGGCAGCCTAAATTAGAAAAACTTCTAATCATATACATAAACAAAAATGGAAAATGTTAAAGTTGTTCATGCTGTCTCCTGTTGCGTCCAGCCCCGCTCTATATGTCGATGGAAACCAATGTCACTGTGTCTAGCTGAAATATGGATGGCCAAAAGTCACCCCACATTGTCAGCTGATATCAATTTCTGTTGAAATTTGTTAAAAAATACCTAGAATGACTCATTAAATTAAAATTTTCTACTGTCGAATCTATGAACCTATTTGAAAGCACAGAATTCTAAAGTGCACCCATGAACACCAGTGGTGTATTTAGGTTTTGTGCTGCCCTAGGCCTGACTGAGCTTGCGCACCCCCTAATTTAAATATGACCCACCCCTTCCTGTCAAGGCCACACCCCTTTCTTTTAAAGATCCGCCCTGTCATCTTCATTGGAGGAGGACAGAGGGACGCCGCGGGAAGAGGACAGAGAGGCATGCAGCATCTTTTCATTTGGGGGTAAGGGGATATGTACTGGTTGCTTTGGGAGGGGAGGATCAGACCCCTCCCAAAGCACCCAGCACATATCCCCTTACCCCCCCTCCCCTCATCCATGTGTGCATTTGTTATCTGCCTCCTTCCCGGTTACTGTGTCCCCCTCCACTGTAAACTATACACAGACCTCAGAGCAGAAGCGCGGCTCTTACACTGAAGTCGTGTCCCTCCTCTGTGGCTCCTTCTCCTCCTGGCTGTGTACACTAGAACATTGGAGATGAGAAGGAGGAGGAGCCGAGGAGTGTGTGTGGCTGACAGTGGGGAGAGAGGTGGTGGCTGCTACGGAAAGCCGATCGCCGCTTGTGGGACCCCAGGTGGCAGATGTCCTGGGTGCCCACGCTAGCGCACTCTGGCTGCCAGTTGCCGAAGCTCAGTGCCGGAACTTGTTGTGGGCTCTGGGACAGTGGCGTCACTAGGTTTGGTGTCACCTGGAGCTGTAAAAATTGTGTCATCCCCCTTAATTTTTTGACTGGAGGCCCAGCGTTGGAGCTCATTGTGGCGGTCAACAAGGCCCAGAGGATATCAGGTTAGGCACTTCCTAATGGCTCAGTCCCTGGGAACAGTAATGAATAATGGCCAACAGGCTCTCTTACCAGACCCGGTGAAACCGCAACAGTGATCCCTCCGGCTGGACGTTCGCTCACTCTGGGTTGCCCAGGCTGACTCTGGTCAGTAGTGTAGCATGTCTGTACCCCGGCAGTGGCTTCATCTTTCTCCCCCTCTGGTGGTGCGGGTACAGCGTGGCTCTCTGGTGGTGTGGGTACAGCGTGGCTCTCTGGTGGTGCGGGTACAGCGTGGCTCTCTGGCGGTGCGGGTACAGCGTGGCTCTCTGGTGGTGCGGGTACAGCGTGGCTCTCTGGTGGTGCGGGTACAGCGTGGCTCTCTGGTGGTGCGGGTACAGCGTGGCTCTCTGGAGGTGCGGGTACAGCATGGCTCTCTGGTGGTGCGGGTACAGCGTGGCTCTCTGGTGGTGCGGGTACAGCGTGGCTCTCTGGCGGTGCGGGTACAGCGTGGCTCTCTGGCGGTGCGGGTACAGCATGGCTCTCTGGCGGTGCGGGTACAGCGTGGCTCTCTGGTGGTGCGGGTACAGCGTGGCTCTCTGGTGGTGCGGGTACAGCGTGGCTCTCTGGTGGTGCGGGTACAGCGTGGCTCTCTGGAGGTGCGGGTACAGCGTGGCTCTCTGGTGGTGCGGGTACAGCGTGGCTCTCTGGTGGTGCGGGTACAGCGTGGCTCTCTGGCGGTGCGGGTACAGCGTGGCTCTCTGGCGGTGCGGGTACAGCGTGGCTCTCTGGCGGTGCGGGTACAGCGTGGCTCTCTGGTGGTGTGGGTACAGCGTGGCTCTCTGGAGGTGCGGGTACAGCGTGGCTCTCTGGTGGTGCGGGTACAGCGTGGCTCTCTGGTGGTGCGGGTACAGCGTGGCTCCCTCTTTGGCTTCCCCCAGCACAGTACTCTCTTTTTCTCCTCTAACACCCCCCCTCAGCAGAGTGCATGCATGCTGGGGGCTGTAGCATGTCTGTGGGGGCTACTTTTCCCATGATGCCCCCCAGAGTCTTCTGATTGGCCCTCTGCTGTGGCCAATCATGGGGAGGAAAACAGCGGTCAGGAAGCTGGGCGACGGCGCAGGGAAACCAATTAGAGCCGCTCTCTCTTCTCCCTTAGGCTGACAGAAAGGGGAGGGGGGGCGAGCGGGGGAGTTCTCTGGCAAATGGAGCAGCAGATCTGTGACAGGGAGAGGAGAGATGCGGGTTGTCAGGGGAGGGGGGGCGAGCGGGGGAGATACACAGACAACCCGCATCTCTCCTCTCCCTGTCACAGATCTGCTGCTCCATTTGCCAGAGAATTTCCCCGCTCGCCCCCCCTCCCCTTTCTGTCAGCCGAAGAGAGAGAGAGCGGCTCTAATTGGTTTTACCATGCCGCCGCCCAGGTTCCTGACCGCTGTTTCCCTCCCCATGATTGGCCACAGCAGAGGGCCAATCAGAGACAGAATCACAGCTTTACGGAGGGGCGGCTTGACGGCACCCGGGACGCCACTGTACTGCACTGCTAAGCTGTACTCCCTGCTGTGCGGGAGTCGGGAAGAGGGCGCCGCTGCCATTTTCAGGGGGGGGGCGGCTTTCTGCCGCCCCCCCCGCACAGTGCCGCCGGGTGGCTTTCTGCCGCCCCCCCGCACAGTGCCGCCCTAGGCCTGGGCCTTGTTGGCCTAGGCCAAGACACAGCACTGATGGACACTACGTCCCCATGTCCTAATCCACAATCTAGATAAGAAACAAGAACATATATATCAAATATGTCACATGTCAAAGGACTAGGGGGAAAAGTGTGCATGTTGAATAGAAGCAGAACATTCACTGCACAAAGCGACAATATGGAACCAAATATATATATATGCTCCAAAGTGAACAGAGAGTCAGGTTGAGAAAAAAATCAGTAAAGAATAAAGATTAAAAAATTAGTAAAGAATAAAGATAAAAAGAAACCCATGTGCATAAAGCGAGAATAAATATATGGATAAATATCCTCGCATATGCACATGGGCGTATGAACCCTCAATAAATGGCCAGCAGCAATAGCAGTGAAGCCCATCATTCCAAGAACAGCACTGGATGGATAAAAATGTGTCCTGTGAAAAACATTATGAATCTGGGCATCTTGAAGACACACTAATCCATTTGTGCAACTCTGGTTGTGTATGAGTGTATGCATATCGCAAACCAAGTGGCCATATATCGGGCCGTTACTAAATGGTGCTAGTCTACATGTACCAAACGATCAAATGTGTGGGTGAAAGGTTTGATCATAATGGTCTATATATGTCAGGCGGACTTAGGCATAGATAAAGGGGTTAATCATAATAGTGGGAGACATCCCACTCAAAGTTCAACCCCAGAGAATATCCAGAACACTTCGTGCTTAAAAAGTGTTCTGAATGAATCTCCCCCTCTTTTTGGGGTCACTATCTTCTCCACCCCTTGGATCACAAGGCTGCTGACGTCTTTATGATGAATGACATTCCAGTGTTTGGCCACATTCGTTGGTTTATTTTTCTCAATGTCATATAGGTGGTCATACAACCGATCAACCTCCGTGTAGTGCGACCTACATATTGGATATGGCACATCTCACATGTAATTAAATATACCAAAAATCTAGGAAGGTTTAGCTGGGAAAGCGATTGGGGGGGTACCTAATTTAAAAATCTATCTTTTTTCGACCTGTTGTAAAATTTTATTAAAATGTCCTCTTCTTTGTGGGAGTCTTAGGTCAATTATACCCTTCAGTTTGAGTCCTTTCGTTTTTCTATTGTGGTCCTCCTTAAAGTGCTGTACCATGGGATTCATTTTTGTTGTTCAGATTCCGATTCTGTTTTCTTCTTTTTGATTGCACATATGTGCTCTCCAATGTGTACTCTTAAGGGTCTTTTTTGTTTTCCCAATATAGTATACAGTATCTCACAAAAGTGAGTACACCCTTCACATTTTTGTAAATAATTTATTATATCTTTTTCATGTGACAACACGGAAGAAATTACACTTTGCTCCAATGTAAAGAAGTGAGAGTACAGCTTGTATAACAGTGTAAATTTTATGTCCCCTCAAAATAACTCAACACACAGCCATTAATGTCTAAACCGCTGGCAACAAAAGCGAGTACACCCCTAAGTGAAAATGTCCAAATTGGGCTTAAAGTGTCAATATTTTGTGTGGCCACCGTTATTTTCAAGCACTGTCAAAACCCTCTTGGGCATGGAGTTCCCCAGAGCTTCACAGGTTGCCACTGGAGTCCTCTTCCACTCCTCCATGACGACATCATGGAGCTGGTGGATGTTAGAGACTTTGCGCTCCTCCACCTTCCGTTTGAGGATGCCCCAAAGATGCTCAATAGGGTTTCTTCATGTTTCATCTTCTTTAGCAAGGCAGCGGTCATCTTGGAGGTGTGTTTGGGGTCATTATCATGTTGGAATACTGCCCTGTGGCCCAGTCTCCAAAGGGAGGGGATCATGCTCTGCTTCAGTATGTCACAGTACGTGTTGGCATTCATGGTTCCCTCAATGAACTGTAGCTTCCTAGTGCCGGCAGCACTCATGCAGCCCCAGACCGTAACACTCCCACCACCATGCTTGACTTTAGGCAAGACACACTTGTCTTTATATCCCTGACCTGGTTGCCACCACACATGCTTGACACCATCTGAACCAAATAGGTTTATCTTGGTCTCAACAGATAACAGAGAAGGGAAGGCGAATGGCTAACCTAAGCTTAAAAAGTGCCACATCCAGTATTCAAGACAAAAACAAGAAGGGTTCCCCTAAGTGGACTTTTAAGGCATCTAGTAGTATCTTGTGTAAAATATACAAGAATATACAAAGTAATATAATAATAAACAAATTTTATTAATAATTAAACAAGATTAAAAATAGAACGAAATATTGATTTGTCTAAACAGTTGGTTTCTATCACCATGCAAACAGGTATATGAGAAGACCTCCTTACACCCAACACGTTTTGGGATACAGTTTAATCCTTCTTCAGGGGTGCAAAAAAGAGGGAGGGGTTCATCTAGAGCATAATTGGAATTTATAATCAATAAATTACAGTGAAACATGAAGGCACAGAAATAGATGCTTATACCGTTACACTAATACACTTACATGATACTGAATGGTGAGGTGGTTTACAATATTTCATTAAATCACATTAAAAAATTGCAGTCAAAGAGCACAGATTAATTGTGCCAGTGGGATTGCTGTCTTAAGGCAAAGGGGCATCAGAGAGGTCTGTAAATGCAGACTGAATGTTGTTGTCCTCAAGAGGGAAAGACCCCCGCACTCCGCGGCAGCATGATGGCCAGAAGAATATCCTGGGGCAAATGAAATCCCTGGGAGTAAAAAACGTGTACCAAATTATAAATCCAGGTTAGAAGTACTGGATATGTCATAAAGTTGGGTATTCATGGGGGGCGTGGCTTGACGGCTCGTGCGGATGGCTGACTAGATCCACAGCTCCGCAGTATACCCAGACACAGCGACATATACAGCGGCTCCAGAGAAGGAGAAACCACCCCACAAGCAGCCTAATTGTCCCTACACAGCAAGCAACCATGCTGAAGAGGAGGAAAACATCCACACTGCCCAGGAAACTGATCGATTTCTACCCCTCATCCAGCCTGACGAGCGGCCAAAATGGCACCGGCAACAGCTGGGAAACAACAGCGCGGCTCTCCTCCTTACATCTCAGCCAGAGCCCCGCGCTGTCTCCGGAGCTTCACCAAACCTCTGACTCACAGGGTGAGTGTTCTCCCCCTAACTCACCCAAGACATCCAGCCCTGCCAAGACTAGGCTCAGAACAGCTGAGCCTCAGCAGTCCCTGCCTGTCACAACTCCCTGCTTGTTCTCTCTCCCCCCTCCGCAGCAATAATCAGTGTTAGATGCCTTTCCTGCCTCAGACTAGCCATTGTCTGAGAGCACTATGAAGAATATGTTGCTTTCTCTGAGGCAAATACTGTACAATGATCTATCTACTGCTGTCTCCTCTTTATCCATATCAGTAAACCAGGATGACCAAGCTATTACACGAATGGAGGCTAAAATGGGAGACATGCTTTCTGCTCATAATGAGCTGGTGGATGGCTTTGCAGATCATGACGATGAACTACAACTAATCAATCTGAAGCTCGCAGATTTGGAAGACCCTTCCAGATGGAATAATATCAAATTTCGCAATATCCCAGAGTCAATCCAACCATCTGATCTGAAACAATATCTGCAATCCCTGATGCGGACCCTTTTGCCTGACCTGACAACTCGTGACATGGAAATTGACAGGGCACACAGACTCCCCAAGCCATCTTACCTCCCTGCTTCCACCCCCAGAGATGTTTTGGCCGCATCCATTTTTTCACTGTAAAAGAAAAAGTTATGTACGCTGCCAAACGAGCGACAAGACTCCCTGACCCTTTCACTAATATCGCACTGTATGCTGACTTGTCCAAAACTACAATGGAAAATCGCAGACAGTTGGCGACTATAACAAAAGCGTTCCAGAACCATAAAATCCCCTATAAATGGGGCTTCCTTACCAAACTACTCATTACGCATCAAAACAAAACTCACGCAGTGCGCACCTTACCTATGGGACTCACACTTCTGAGAAAATGGCATATCATCCCAGAGGAAACACCGCACCCTTCAGATCAACTTCCAGTCCTCATGGAAACCGGAGGAGACCCTCCAAATGCCTGACAGCCACATCCTATATCCTTCTCTATACACGCCTAATGGCTGGGAAACTGCAGCGCCCTTATCCAGTACCTACCTGCCTGTTAAGAGATCCCTGTCCCAAGTTGTGGACGTAAGTTCTCTTGCCCCCACTGCCTGTTTGCAGTAGTATCTGCACATTGAGCCTGGACTCCTTCTGTTTTTTTTTTCTTTTTTGTTTCTGGGCTCTCCCTTTTTAAACAAACACCCTTTACCCGAACCCAGCACCAGTCAATCACCACCCACCTCTCCATCAAGCTACATCCGGAGCCCTATTCCTTTACATAAGTGACAACCCCCTCTATCCTTACCATTTAGAGCCGGACCGAATATAACCCACACACAACTTGAGGATCTTTCCCAACCATTCTCAAATGACGAAATCTTAAAAGCCATCAACACCCTTCCTCTCCACAAGCCACCTGGGGAAGATGGTTACACCAACGAATTTTACAAAACATTCGCCAAACTCAACACCCCCCACCTTACTGACCTCTTCAACTCTGCTGCCACCTCTGGTTCTCTACCGCTTGATATGCTACGATCAATCATCACCACTATTCCCAAATACCAAAGACCCTACTTCCACATCCAACTACAGACCCATTTCACTTCTCAACACAGACGTGAAAATATTTGCTAAGGTCATTGCTTCTAGGTTGTTGAAATGTCTTCCCTCTCTAGTGCACCCAGACCAAGTCGGCTTTATGCCAAACAGACAAGCCCCAGACGCAACTAGAAGAGTCATTAATTTGATTCATCGGGTCACCCAATCACGAACGCCTTCTATGCTGCTATCCCTGGACGCAGAGAAGGTGTTCGACAGGGTGCATTGGGGATTCCTGAGAGCAGTACTCTCCAAATTTGGAATCACAGGCTGGTTCCAAACGGCCATTCTCTCACTTTACTCGAACCCCTCAGCTAGAGTGTTAACTGACGGAACCCTGTCTACACCATTCGGGATCTCCTACGGCACACGACAAGGCTGCCCGCTCTCCCCCCTTATTTTTGCTCTAATAATGGAACCCCTTGCAGCAAAGATAAGAGGGGACAAGTGCATTTCAGGCATCAAACACAATGACATAGAACATAAAATCAGCCTTTTTGCCGATGATGTCATACTTATGATCACAAACCCAGCCCACTCCATGCCTGCAATCCAAGACATCCTCACTCAGTTTAGCTCTGCCTCCTTCTACAAAATTAATTCCTCCAAGTCTCTAATACTTCCGCTTAATCTAACACATAGACAACAGTCCCTCCTGGAGAGTACTCTCCCTTATTTATGGACGAAACAGTCTATCCCATACTTGGGGATAAAATTAGCCCCCTCGCTTCCTCAACTCTATGACCTTAACTATCGTGCCTTCCAAAAACTACTTCCTCAACTATTAAACCAACTGCGCACAACAGGCCTTTCTAAACATGGACGAGTTGCATCCTTTAAAATGCTAATCCTCCCCAAGCTACTATACCTATTTCGCACAGTAATCTTACCTAAACCCCACTCCTTTTTCACCTCCATACAAAAACAACTTTCCAGGTTTATATAGGAAACTAAACCACCTAGATGCGCTCAATACGTACTAACCAGACATCACAAAAAAGGTGGAGTAAGCCTTCCTCACATTCAATGCTACTATTATGCTTCCATCCTGGACCAGCTATACTACTGGTGGCATCCAAACCCCAATAAGGCCTGGTCAATCATAGAATCGTCATCCTTCAAACCAAATACTCTGTGCGATATACTCAACGTCAGCGGGTCTCCCTCCTAACACAATGACTAATCCTCCGTCAATCACGGCCTCTCTAAAAGTCTGGAAGAAATTCACCCAGACGTTAACCTCAGACCACCCGTCTCATATAATACAGACCCCTCTCAGAACATTGATGTCACAAATACCAAATCTAAACTTACAAATCTGGCAGACACAAAAGATAACTAATATCTCAGATCTCTACAACACCAATAACACTCTAAAAACCTTTACAAATCTCCAACACGAATACGACCTCCCTCATACTGAAGCCTTTACATACATGAGGATCTCCCACTCCCTTCAAAAATCTAAAATCTCTACTGAGGCCAAAATTCCTGAACCAATACACAACTTCTACACACACGCAACATACCCAAAACATGGTATCTCTACACTGTACTCTATACTTAGCGACAACCGACCATACTCCCAAATACCTTCTCTCTCAAAATGGACAGAAGAACTAAATATTGATGCCACCCCCGACATGTGGACACGTGCCTTTAAGCACACCTTTACAGCCTCCCATTGCTCCAACCACTGGGAAACATACCAAAAAACAATTCATAGATGGTATCTCACACCCTACCGTCTCTCCAAAATCTTCCCTGGACATCCTCCTACCTGCTGGAGGTCCTGTGGAAGTTCTGGTACCATAGCACACATACTGTGGTTTTGCAAATCTCTAAGCTCATTCTGGAAACAAATATTTGCCTTAATCTCCATAATATCACAGGTTTCAACGGCCCCTAATCCCTCACTAGCATTACTACACCTTGGAATAGAAAAATTCCCGCCCAGATCACGAGTAGTAATAGTCCACCTGCTACTTGCGGCAAAAATGAACATCACTAAACTCTGGAAAACCACTGAGTCTCCATCCATTGCCAACGCAATTTCAGATTTGAACCTTCAATGTGAAATGGAGAGAATAGTTGCTAGGAAAAATCTAAATATGGAAAAGTTTTTGTATAAATGGCATGTCTGGCTCACACACCCAAAATGTACTGTTACCACCTGATGTACTCTTCCTATTATGACTCTCTCTCATTCTTCTATTTTCTCTTATTCTCCTATCTACTCCCTTTCTACGATGTAACTAGTCGCCTACTTAACTGGTGCTCCTTCCCATACACCCTCCCCCCGTCTGGAGTTATCGAGTTGTTCTGTTATTATGTTATAACACTAAGCATAACCCACCACTGTTTAGTCCGACTTTTGTGCTTTTCTCTGCATTACTTGACTCTAATTTGTATGCTTTGGTTTTACTTGCTCCAGTCGGAACATCCAACTTATTGTAACAAATGTATATCTTGTTCACTTTACTGAAAATAATAAAGAAATATTGAAATTAAAGTTGGGTATTCATGTAATTAAACTAGAACAAAAAATATATACCTGCTGATAACGGTGAGATGGTGAAGTTGATGGCCTGGCAAGATAAAGGGCCAGATCCAGCAGCTAAAAGCAAAAATAATAATAATGTAGGTAGGCAAGGTATATTGATATAAATAATATTCAGTTATAGTATATGGTCACAAGTGCCAAAGAATATGCCTAGACACTAAAATAACCGGCAAGATATATTAATGTAGATAACATTCAGATATAGTATATGGTCGCAGGTGCCAAAGAATATGCTTAGACACTAGAACAACCAGTATATACAAGGCAATGGTGTATCAATAATAGGTTAGTGTCAAACCTATATGTATAGAGTATAAGGTAGTTGTCTGGTTAAATGAAAAAGTATTGTATGTGGAACAAGCGGTTTAGGTTTGTTTTCAAGAGAAGCTAAAAAAGCAGACTACCCAGTAATTACATAGATTCGCTACACCATAATAGGGTAGCAGTAAGTGAGAGGTATTTACCTTAGTGGAGGAGAGATTGAGAAAGCCAGTCGCACATTCCGACATCCAGCTACAGTCAGGTCCATAAATATTGGGACATCAACACAATTCTAATCTTTTTGGCTCTATACACCACCACAATGGATTTGAAAAGAAACGAACAAGATGTGCTTTAACTGCAGACTTTCAGCTTTAATTTGAGGGTATTTACATCCAAATCAGTTGAACGGTGTAGGAATTACAACAGTTTGTATATGTGCCTCCCACTTTTTAAGGGACCAAAAGTAATGGGACATTTGGCTGATCAGCTGTTCCATGGCCAGGTGTGTGTTATTCCCTCATTATCCCATTTACAAGGAGAAGATAAAAGGTCCAGAGTTCATTTCAAGTGTGCTATTTGCATTTGGAATCTGTTGCTGTCAACTCTCATTATGAGATCCAAAGAGCTGTCAATATTAGTGAAGTAAGCCATCATTAGGCTGAACAAACAAAACAAACCCATAAGAGAGAGAGCAAAAACATTAGCTGTGGCCAAGTCAACTGTTTGGAACATCCTTAAAAAGAAAGAATGCACCAGTGAGCTCAGCAACACCAAAAGACCCGGAAGACCACGAAAAACAACTGTGATGGATGACCGAAGAACTCTTTCCCTGGTGAAGAAAACACCCTTCACAACAGTTGGCCAGATCAAGAACACTCTCCAGGAGGTAGGTGTATGTGTGTCAAAGTCAACAATCAAGAGAAGACTTCACCAGAGTGATTACAGAGGGTTCACCACAAGATGTAAACCATTGGTGAGCCTCAAAAACAGGAAGGCCAGATTAGAGTTTGCCAAACAACATCTAAAAAAAGGCTTTACAGTTCTGGAACAACATCCTATGGACAGATGAGACCAAGATCAACTTGTACCAGAGTGATGGGAAGAGAAGAGTATGGAAAAGGAAAGGAACTGCTCATAATTCAAAGCATACCACCTCATCAGTGAAGCATGGTGGTGGTAGTGTCATGGTGTGGGCATGTATGGCTGCCAATGGAACTGGTTCTCTTGTATTTATCGATGATGTGACTGCTGACAAAAGCAGCAGGATGAATTCTGAAGTGTTTCGGGCAATATTATCTGCTCATATTCAGCAAAATGCTTCAGAACTCATTGGACGGCGCTTCACAGTGCAGATGGACAATGACCCGAAGCATACTGCGAAAGCAACCAAAGAGTTTTTTAAGGGAAAGAAGTGGAATGTTATGCAATGGCCAAGTCAATCACCTGACCTGAATCTGATTGAGCATGCATTTCACTTGCTGAAGACAAAACTGAAGGCAAAATGCCCCAAGAACAAGCAGGAACTGAAGACAGTTGCAGTAGAGGCCTGGCAGAGCATCACCAGAGATGAAACTCAGCGTCTGTTGATGTCTATGCGTTCCAGACTTCAGGCTGTAATTGACTGCAAAGGATTTGCAACCAAGTATTAAAAAGTGAAAGTTTGATGGATGATTGTTAATCTGTCCCATTACGTTTGGTCCCTTAAAAAGTGGGAAGCACATATACAAACTGTTGTAATTCCTACACCGTTCACCTGATTTAGATGTAAATACCCTCAAATTAAAGCTGACAGTCTGCAGTTAAAGCATATCTGGTTTGTTTCATTTCAAATCCATTGTGGTGGTGTATAGAGCCAAAAAGATTAGAATCGTGTCGATGTCCCAATATTTATGGACCTGACTGTACAAAGTGCTTGATGTGGGAGTGAGCTAGTCTTGTATTTAAGGACATTAAAGCCCAATTAGCTGGTGCAGTGAATTGCACACAGCTGATAATGAGGATAGTTAACAGGGAAGCCTCTGACTGCCCCCTGAGCTGAGTGTGCACGGCGTGGCCCCCACCGCGCATGCGCGAGCGTCAGCACGTCAGAGCGGCATCGCGCACACCCAGCCCACCGACACAGTATGCCTTACCAGTGAACTGTGCATGTCTGCCGGAGTGGCAAGATGGAGGCTCTGGGCGTTGATGTAAAACATCCATCAGCCTCCAAAGCGCCGCCTAAGGTTGTAAAACCAGGCGGCTTTGTGTGCCGGGCAATTCTGCTGGTCAACCGCAGCACAGGGAGGACTAAGGGGGAAGAAAAAAGCCCCACAAGAACAGCATATGAATATACAGTCAGATCCATAAATATTGGGACATCGACACAATTCTAATCTTTTTGGCTCTATACACCAACACAATGGATTTGAAATGAAACGAACAAGATGTGCTTTAACTGCAGATTTTCAGCTTTAATTTGAGGGTATTTACATCCAAATCAGGTGAACGATGTAGGAATTACAACGGTTTGTATATGTACCTCCCACTTTTTAAGGGACCAAAAGTAATGGGACAGATTAAAAATCATCCATCAAACTTTCACTTTTTAATACTTGATTGCAAATCCTTTGCTGTCAATTACAGCCTGAAGTCTGGAACGCATAGACATCACCAAATGCTGGGTTTCATCCCTGGTAAAGCTCTGCCAGGCCTCTACTACAACTGTCTTCAGTTCCTGCTTGTTCTTGGGGCATTTTCCCTTCAGTATTGTCCTCAGCAAGTGAAATGCATGCTCAATCAGATTCAGGTCAGGTAATTGACTTGGCCATTGCATAACATTCCACTTTTTTACCTTAAAAAACTCTTTGGTTGCTTTTGCAGTATGCTTCCGGTCATTGTCCATCTGCACTGTGAAGCACCGTCCAATGAGTTCTGAAGCATTTTGCTGAATATGAGCAGATAATATTGCCCAAAACACTTCACAATTCATCCAGCTGCTTTTGTCAGCAGTCACATCATCAATAAATACAAAAGAACCAGTTCCATTGGCAGCCATACATGCCCACGCCATGACACTACCATCACCATGCTTCACTGATGAGGTGGTATGCTTTGAATTATGAGCAGTTCCTTTCCTTCTCCATACTCTTCTCTTCCCATCACTCTGGTACAAGTTGATCTTGGTCTCATCTGTCCATAGAATGTTGTTCCAGAACTGTAAAGGCTTTTTTAGATGTTGTTTGGCAAACTCTAATCTGGCCTTCCTGTTTTTGAGGCTCACCAATGGTTTACATCT
Source organism: Aquarana catesbeiana (assembly GCF_042186555.1). Lineage (NCBI taxonomy): Eukaryota > Metazoa > Chordata > Amphibia > Anura > Ranidae > Aquarana > Aquarana catesbeiana. Next base: position 434,923,324 of record NC_133324.1, on the reverse strand, counting down.
TGTGGTGAACCCTCTGTAATCACTCTGGTGAAGTCTTCTCTTGATTGTTGACTTTGACACACATACACCTACCTCCTGGAGAGTGTTCTTGATCTGGCCAACTGTTGTGAAGGGTGTTTTCTTCACCAGGGAAAGAGTTCTTCGGTCATCCATCACAGTTGTTTTTCGTGGTCTTCCGGGTCTTTTGGTGTTGCTGAGCTCACTGGTGCATTCTTTCTTTTTAAGGATGTTCCAAACAGTTGACTTGGCCACAGCTAATGTTTTTGCTCTCTCTCTTATGGGTTTGTTTTGTTTGTTCAGCCTAATGATGGCTTACTTCACTGATATTGACAGCTCTTTGGATCTCATAATGAGAATTGACAGCAACAGATTCCAAATGCAAATAGCACACTTGAAATGAACTCTGGACCTTTTATCTTCTCCTTGTAAATGGGATAATGAGGGAATAACACACACCTGGCCATGGAACATTCTTCCCATTCTCCCCAATGGGAAAACATTTTACCCAAAACACTTTGCGAATTGCAGAACCCCTGGAGTGGTCTACATGCTGCAATGCAGCTGTAACTGTTTTTATATCGGAAAGACCAAACTGGAGTTTTGGAGAAGGGCGTATAGGCACATCCATAGCATGCAGGTGTGCAACCCTGACCTCCACCTTGGACGCCACGTATCTTTGGTACATGGCGGAATTTTTCCCAAAGTCAAATTTTTGATCCTTGACCAGATACACCCCAACCCCAGGGGAGGGGACTGGAATAAAACCCTCCTCCAGATGGAATTAAGGTGGATTTATTTGTTGAAAGCAACCTCGCCTCCAGGCTTAAACGAAGCCATATGCTTCAAACCATTCCTCAAGGGATTCTCCTCTGGTGGGATGGAAAAATAAGCTATATGTCCCGTTCTCTCCTGCCATATCCTTAGAGGGACCTTTCTTCCTTATCGCTTCATCTCCGTTAGACCTTTCCATACATTTCGTGTTACTTTTCCACGTTTTTAGATGGCATATATAAGTCTATGCTTGCATGGACTTGTTCCCGCATGCATGGACATGCATGGACATACGCATCTATACCATTAATTAACACCAGCCTTTATAGATTCAATATACTTGTATCAATAACAATGTATTGTAAGTTTCAACACCCCATTGATGTTTTTTTTCCCCTCCTTTGTGTTGATATATTTAGATTTCTCTGTATACTTGGTGCTCTTTTCCTGCCTTTCTTTAGATGTTCTATATGCCCATGCATGTGTGGACATGTCTGTGCATGCATGGACATATGCATCTACATCAATAACTAATGCTGACCCTCATTGGGTTTGATTTATCTGTAATTATATTTTGTATTAAAAGCTCTAACATCACAATGTTAATGTTTTTGTCCCTGCTCTACTGCCAATACCATGTAATTGCTTGCTTGTATCCTTTGATATATTCATCATCACCTTGGTATTAACATAATACTCAATCTATAAAATATTTGTCCCTGCATTAACCACCCTTGCATAATTGATGCCTGGTTTGCTGTCTTTTTTTTTTCTCTTTCAAAATCTTTTATTGGTTTTACAAAATAAAGAAAAACAAAAGCAGTAGAAAAAATATTACAAATCACATCAGACTGTTACATGACTTATCCCTGAGGGGGACTTGTATCCTGACAATACAAAGTGTAATAGTTTATCAAAGCACTACAACCATAAACAGTACCTACGGAGCTGCTGCCACACCTCAAGGAAAGTGTAGACCACCAAGTTTAATTACCGTAGTTTAGAGAGGCCCAAGGGATCTCGCCGGCACCCCCTAAAGGGATCAAACTGTGCACGGGAGAATCTCCGTAAGCCACCTCAAAATTATGTTTACCAAGGAGCCTCGGGGTCATAGATAACGTTATGAAAAAGCTGCAGCCTGGATATCTATCCTTCAATAAGAAGAAAAATAAAAAGGAGAAAAGAAAAAAAAACAACAGTTGAGCCTAACAAACTAAGAACCCCCTTACGGGGAATGATTTACACCATGTTCGGGAGTGCAATTCCTAGTCCCCCTATAGTGGATAGCAGAAGATTAGTGAAAGAGTCGAAGAGAGGAGGAGAAGATAGGGGAAAGAGAGGAGAGGGAAAGAGGAAAGCTAGCCGGTCATTGGGAGGGGCCCCCGATCCCCATTAAACTCGCTCGTAATTGTAAGGTTGGACGCCGGGTATGAGGGAGATACCAATAAATTGTGCCCAGGGCTCCCAGATAGCTTCGAATTGCGCTTTTTTGTCGTCTAGAATGCTCGAGAGTTTCTCTTGGGACATTATCCAGGAAACTTTAGGAATGGCTGCCTTAAAGGAAACCCTGGGCTGTTTCCAAGCTTTGGCAATGGTGAGTTTGGCACCTAGGAGGATGAAGTGTATTAGTTTACATGACTGTTTAGGAGTCTTGGGTAAGTTGTCGTTGAGTAGAGCTATGGCAGGGGATTTCAGTATTTGAATCTTCGTTATTTTACGAATCAGTGAGAATACCTTGCCCTAGAAGGGCCTCAGTCTGGGGCATTCCCACCATATGTGAGCCATTGAACCCAGAAGCTGGCACCCTCGGAAGCACTTGGGATCCGCTGTTGGATACATTTTGGATAATTTGGCAGGGGTCAGATACCATCTTGTTATGACCTTGAGACTAGATTCAATTAGAGAGATATTCTTAATGCCCTTGAAGGCTCTGTTAAAGGAGCTTCTCCATTTATCAACTTCCCAGTTAAGGGAAAGATCAGTCTCCCAAGCAAACATGTAAGGAGTCTTTTGGGTATAAGGGGCTAGTGACTGATAGATGACAGAGATCCCTCCCCTCTGTTCCATGGAACACCCACACCATAGTTCATATGGCGTGAAAGAGTTAGGCGGAAATTTTCCTCCTCCCCAGAGGTGGCGAAGAAAATGTCTTATTTGGTGAAATCTATAACGCTCTGAATTTGGCATTTCAAGATGATTGATACAGAACTCAAGGGAAATAGGGCCCTCATTGGTAAAGAAATGTCCGATCCGGTACAGTCCCTTGTCCAGTCACCATCTGAGGGCTTTGATGTCCAACCCTGGGGCAAAATCTTGGTTATTGAAGATGTGTGGGAGACATCTAGAGATGAGAGTGTGGTTGTTTCTAAGATTATTACATAATTTCAATGCTTGAGATAGGGAAGGGGAGAGTATTGGGGGTCTCTGTATTGGGGGAACCCAGAGAAGAAAGTCCAGGGTATAGGATGGGGCAGCCCGTCTCTCTATCTGAATCCAATCTGGTTTCTCTGCCTTAGAATAGACCGTGGAAAGTTGGGCTAACCTGGCAGCCTGGTAATACCAGAAAAGCTGTGGAGCCCCTAAACCCCCCTGTGTTCTGGGAAGGAAAGGATTCATTGCTGAAGTCTGTGACCTCTGCCCCCCCAAATAAATTTGGTTACTTTTCTTTGGAATTTGGTCAAGTGATCCTTATTAATGTTTATCGGAAGGGCACTGAAAAGGTAGAGGAGTCTAGGTAAAAGTGTAATCTTCACTTCATGGATTCTTCCTAGCCAGGAAACCTCCCCCTTTGACCATTTTCCCAAGTCAGCTTCTAATTTGCGGTACGTTTGAGGGAAGTGCATAGAATATAATTGCTCCGTTTTTGCTGTGAGTTTAATTCCTAAATAATTGATAAAGCGATCATTCCACTTAAAGTCGAAGGAGCTTTGAAGTGCGGATACAGTGTCTGTTTTGAGGGAGATATTTAAAGCCGAAGACTTAGAATAAATTGTTAATTAGGTATCCTAGATGATAACGCCCTTCACACAGAGAACACCTCCACCGCGCCACTGACACCCCAATAGAACCTCAAAATTGCTGGTTAATGCAACCACTACAAAAAAATATATATGTGAATAATAAATGAATAATAAATAGTGTCGAGCTGCCCCTTTAAAATAAATGTGCATCAACGGATAATTTAATCCTAAATGTCGGTACGTAACCAAAAAATGGTAGACAGACACGTAGGATAAATAAGAGGCGCTCAAAGGCAACTGAAATACAACCTAATAGTATGCAATAGTGGTGGTACCCTCCATTAGTAATCTTAACACCTTAGTGCAATACCCTCATTAAAGTGACAGTGGATTAATATATATATATATAGATATATATGACAAAAATAGTGAAAATAGATGTGTATAAATATTTCACTCCATGCTGTAAAAATCAACACTCCACATAAAAGTCCATAAACTTGAAGACAGCCTCCAAACGAGCTGTGTGTGATAACATAAAATTGGTGACGGACCATAAATCAAGTGTCCCAAACAAAAATCTTCTCAGTGATTGATGGCCACTAATGAGTGTCTCCGTGTGTCTTCCACCTCACCACCGTGTTAGTGAATGACACCCTCCAGACATACACTCACCGAAAGACTTAGAATAGTTAACCTTCAGGCCTGAAATGTTAGAGAACTCCTTCAAAAGTTTGCACAAGTTTGGGAGGGATGTGGTAGGGGACGTAATAAAGAGGAGCATATCGTCCGCAAATAGCCCGCATTTGTGGACTTGATTCCCACAGGATACTCCAAGGATGTTGGGATTCGATCTAATTGCTATCGCCAGTGTTTCTATCGCCATAGCGAAAATCAGGGGGAGAGAGGACAGCCCTGTCTTGTCCCTCTTGCTATTTGGAGGGGTTTGGAGCATTGGCCTTGTAATCGGATTACCGCTTTTGGATTAGAGTAGAGAGATCTCAAGATCCCTAAGAAACTAGTCCCAAAACCCCACCTTTCCAGGAGGGAGAATAAATAAGGCCATTCGATTGAATCGAAGGCCTTATGTAAATCCAATGATAATAGCATTCCTTCTTGCTTGGGGCCCCCTTCCCAATTAGATTGGAGAATGGAGACAATGTCCACCACTCTTCTAATTTGGTCTGGACCCTGCCTCCCCGGGATAAATCCAACCTGGTCCTTGTGGACATAAAGCTTAATAAGGGAGGCAAGACGGTTGGCGAGAATTTTGGTGAGAATTTTGAGGTCGTTATTAATTAGGGAGATGGGCCTATAATTCTCTACTTCTTCATGGTTCTTATTGGGTTTGGGAATGACAGATATGAAAGCCGTGTTCAGATGTGGATCTATGGGGGAACCTGATTTTTTAGAGTTAAAAAATTTCGCCATGTGGGGGGCCAATATGTCTCCGAATGTCTTATAATAGGGAACTGATAAGCCGTCCGGACCCGAAGCTGAGCCAGTCTTAAGGTTTTTAATGACCTCCCTTATCTCCTCTGAGGAGAAGGGTTCATCCATTAAGTCTCTATGGTCCTTGGATATAGAGGGCAGTTGAAGGTTCGAGAAAAATGCGGCATTTGAAGTATCTCTCGCTGTTTGTGTGGGTTTGTATAAATCGGAATAAAATTCGTGGAATGCAGTCATGATTTTAGTTGGATTGGCTGTTGGTGGTTGGCCTACTATACGTAGTTTGGGGAAAGTGTGGGGGCGAAATTTGGGGGAGAGTTTAGTGGCTAACATCGTTCCAATTTTGTCCCTTTGACAATAAAATTTAGCTCCGCTCCACCTAATATGTTTTTCAGCTTTTGCCGTTAATGCCAAATTGAGTTCCAGTCTAATCGCGTCTAGTTTCTCAGTGAGCTCCTTAGATGGATTTTTTTTGTGATCGGCTTTCAAAGTAATAAAGGTTTGTTCCAATTTATGAATGTCTATCAGTCTTTCCTTTTTAACCTGAGTCGTTAGCCTGATGAGCTCGCCCCGAACTGTAGCCTTGTGGGCCGCCCAAAGGGTTTCAGGAGAGATGTTTTCTACATCGTTTAGTCAGAAATATTCTCTAATACCGTCTGCTATCATCTTAGCATTAACTGGGTCGCCCAGGAGAGACTCGTTCAGTCTCCAGTATGAGCCCCCGTTCCCCGTCAGGATGTTTCTCATTGTAAGGAGAACCAGAGAGTGGTCCGACCCAGCTATGTCTATAATAGAAGCCTTGGTAGTCAGGGGGATAAGGTTGGTCGGAATGTGAATGTGGTCAATCCTTGCGTAGGACTGGTGGGGACAGGAGAAGTGTGTAAAGTCCCTACGTTTGGGGTTCAGTTCCCTCCAGATATCTGCCAAACCTTGTGAGTGTATCGTTTTGGCTATTCTGGTGCTTAGTTTTGTGGGGCGCGTTATCCTGTCTTTAAGGGGTTTGGTTTTGCCCAGACCCTGGTCGAACGCCACATTGGAGTCTCCCCCCCATATGACCTTGCCCTCCAGGAGGGGGTTGAGAGTTGCAAAGAGGTTCTGGAAGAAAGTTGCTTGTCCCTTATTAGGGGCATAGTATGAGATTTTGGAGTACAGTACTCCCTCCAGAGTGCCCTTTACAAGAATAAACCTACCCTCTGGGTGTTTAAAATCCGAGATGTGGTTAAATTTGCTGTTCTTCGAGAATAGTATTGCTACCCCTTTTGTTTTGTTAGGAGCATTGGCAAGGAAAAAGGATGTATAATAGGGGTGTAGGAACTTGGGACTGTACCGAATCGGAAAATGCTTCTCCTGCAGGAGCACTATGTCCAGTTTGAGGGATTTATAATGATCAAAAGATAATCTCCTTTTCCTAGGAGAATTGAGCCCTTGAGCGTTATGAGAAGCCACCCTGAGATCTACTCCCTTCGATATTAAATCAGCCATTGGAACATTGGGAGAGATAATCACTGGCCCAGCAGCCACTTACCTTGTGGTGAGATGTATTCGCAGCGAGGCAGATGGAGGAAAGGATACGTCCTAATTCTGTTAGGGAGAGGACCTGGGGCAACTCCCGACGACCGGCTAGAAGAGAAAGAGAAGGAGAGAGGGGAGAGAAGAAAGGTAGAGAATCAGGAAAACACAAAAACAAAAACAATAACAAGGGTCTTCTGACGAGACCCATGGAGGGCGGCGGTATATCATACCGCCAAATTTCCATTCTAAATCTTCGCCCACCCTGTAGGGGTGAGCGGAGTCTCACTCGAAGAGAACACATTCGGTTCCCCAAGAGTGAGAGGAGGCGCAAGGGTACCACCCCGGACCCTTGCAGCTACAAATGACTGACTCATAAACTGTGCACAACTGGTTCTAAGGTAACTGAATTAACAATTACAAAATCGTAACAAAACCTTTAACCCATGAAAAAAGAAAAAAAAGGCAAAAATAAACGGTCCGTAAAACTGAGTAGCCTCTAGTGATCAACATCCAGGAACAACGATCTGGATAGGTGGGGAGAGCTGGGTACTATGTCGAACAGGATTTTAAGAATCGAGATCCCAGTGAGGAATCATAAGTCACCATTCTCTTGCTTCTGAAAAATATAGGGAACAGGAGGGCTGTCTGCTGTAGGCGATTCTCCTCTTTGGGCCTTAGAAAAATGCGATGTAGAGACCTTTGGATCAAAGTAGCGTCCTGGATCAAGGGACCCAACTGGGTCAGGAAAGAATAGGGTTGAGCACTAGCTCAGTCAACGGAGGGAACTTTTTCCCAAACAGAGAAGTCCGTGGTAGGACTGGGAGAAGAGGAAGTCTCGATAGTCCGTTATGGTGGTCTTCCATCTTTGCTCTTCTTAGAGGGACCCTTGCTCCAGAGGGGAGAGACAGGGCTGGCTGGAGGTGGGCGTTTAGTCGATCCCTATGATGATGAGGAGTAATCCATGGGAGCTTCCTGGGAGATTAGTTTAAGGACAGGAACAATCTCTCGCCTTCTGGGAGGTTGGAAAAAGTGTAAGTCTTGCCTTGTAGTGAAAACTTCACGGCAAAGCGGAAAGACCAACAGTATTTAATGTCTCGTTCCATTAGGACCGATAGAAGAGGCTTAAGGGCACATCGTCTTTGTATGGTGGACTGAGCCAGGTCAGCAAACACCTGAATTTGGTGGCCCTGATGCAGTAGTTTAGGCTTCAAACACGATTGTCACATTACCTCCTCTTTGACGGCTTAAAAATGCGGTTTCACTATTATGTCCCTGGGTGTACTGTCTTTCCTTGGGGGTCCCAGGGCCCTATGTGCCCTATCCAATTCTAGCCTATGTGGTGGAATATTAGGGATAAGTTCTGAAACAAAGTCTTGCACCGTGAGGGGGATATCTGTGAAAGATTCCGGGAGGCCTCTTATTCTAAAATTGTACCTCCTGGACCTGTTCTCAAGTTCGTCAATTCTTGAGAATCTTGATCTTGAACGGTCTGGATGTGCGCAGCATTTTGGTTGGTTCTGGAGACCTGTGATCTATTTTGTCTTCCATAGCTTCAATTCTGGAGCCTAGGCTAGATAGGTCCGTTTTAATGGCATTAGTGATCTGGATTGCTGTATTGGCCAATCCCTTTTCTAATAAGGCCGAGAATTTAGTAAAAAGAGTCTGCTGAAAATGGTAGTTGGGAGGGTATAGAAGGGGAAAGGGCACCGTCCTCTATCTGCCCGCTGCTCTTTAGCTATTTCTGGGCCACGGTGGGGGCTTGGTGCTGGGGAGGGCCCTGATGGCTAGTCTGGTTCGTGCAGGAGCCTCCCTGTGCCGCTTGGGCATAAGTCAGGATCGGGGGGGTCAGTATTGGTCTGTGTTCCGGGGCCTTAGGCTGTGTGGCTGCGTGAGGCCTAGTGGATTCGATGCCGGTGGCCATCTTGGTACACCCCTCCGCCGCCGCCACGGCGAACTGCAGACCTAAGTCACGGCGAGCTTGGGGACCGGACATCTCACCGTGATCCCCTGCTGTTCCTGGTGTAGGGGGGGTGATCGGGAAGGTCCTCCTCGAGCTGTGACAGGCGTTGTGCCATTCGTTGGTCCGGGGTGGTGCGGAGCTCCAGGCTTAAGCGGCCATGTTGAGGCTCTCGCGCATGCGCACTCTGCTGTCTTTTTCCAATGTCTATCTGGGCATCAGACAGTTAATTCACTTTTTTATGTGACGTGGATAGGTGCCTCCACTCTATATATTCATATGCTGTTCTCGTGGGACTTTTTATTCCCCCTTAGTCCTCCCTGTGCTGCGGCCGACCAGTAGAATTGCCCGGCACACAAAGCCGCCTGGTTTTCTAACCTTAGGTGGTGCTTTGGAGGCTGATGGACTTTCTTTCCAACTTTCCACTCCGGCGGACACGTGCAGTCCGCCGGTGAAGCATACTGTGTCGGTGGGCTGGGTGTGTGCGACGCCGCTCCAACGTGCTGATGCTTGCGCATGCATGGTGGGACAGTTCAACTCAGCTCAGGGGGCAGTAAGAGGTTTCCCTGTTAGCTATCCCCATTATCAGCTGTGTGCAATTCACTGCGCCAGCTGATTGGGGTTTAATGCCCTTAAATACAAGGCTACCTCACTCCCACATCAAGCACTTTGTAGCTGGATGTCGGGATGTGCGGCTGACTTTCTCAATCTCTCCCCCACTAAGGTAAATACCTCTCACTTACTGCTACCCTATTATGGTGTAGCGAATCTATGTAATTACTGGGTAGTCTGCTTTTTTAGCTGTTCTTGAAAACAAACCTAAACAGCATGTTCCACATACAATACTTTTTCATTTAACCAGACAACTACCTTATACTCTATACATATAGGTTTGACACATATATTGATACACCATTGCCCTGTATATACTGGTTGTTCTAGTGTCTAAGCATATTCTTTGGCACTTGCGACCATATACTATATCTGAATGTTATCTACATTAATATATCTTGCCGGTTATTTTAGTGTCTAGGCATATTCTTTGGCACTTGTGACCATATACTATAACTGAATATTATTTATATCAATATACCTTGCCTACCTACATTGTTATTATTTTTGCTTTTAGCTGCTGGATCTGGCCCGTTATCTTACCAGGCCATCAACTTCACCATCTCACCGTTATCAGCAGGTATATATTTTTGATCTAGTTTAATTACACGAATACCCAACTTTATGGCATATCCAGTACTTCTAACCTGGATTTATAGATTGGTACACTTTTTTTACTCCCACGGATTCCATTTGCCCCAGTATATTCTTCCGGTCGTCATGCTGCCACCGAGTGCGGGGGGGGGGTCTTTTCCTCTTGAGGACAACAACATTGAGTCTGCATTTACAGACCTCTCTAGTGCCCCTTTGCCTTAAGACAGCAATCCCACTGGCACAATTAATCTGTGCTATTTGACTGTAATTTTTTAAGGTGATTTAACGAAATATTATAAACCACCTCACCATTCAATATTTATGTAAGTATATTATTGTAATGGTATAAGCATCTATTTCTGTGCCTTCATGTTTCACTGTAATTTATTGATTATATATTCCATTTATGCTCTAGATGAACCCCTCCCTCTTATTTGCACCCCTGAAGAAGGATTAAACAGTATCCCGAAATGCGTTGGGTGTAAGGAGGTCTTCTCATATACCTGTTTGCATGGTATTAGAAACCGACTGTTTAGACAAATCAATATTTTTAATCTTGTTTAATTATTATTAAAATGTGTTTTTTATTATTATATTACTTTGTTTATTCTTGTATATTTTATACAACATACTACTAGGTGCCTTAAAAGTCCACTTAGGGGAACCCTTCTTGTTTTTGTCATCAGACCACAGAACATGGTTCCAGTAATCCTTGTCCTTAGTCTGCTTGTCTTCAGCAAACTGCAGGCCTTCTTGTGCATCATCTTTAGATAAGGCTTCCTTCTGGAATGACAGCCATGCAGACCAATTTTATGCAGTGTACGGCATATGGTCAGAGCACTGACAAGCACCCCTTTAGCCTCTGCAGCAATGCTGGCAGCACTCAAACGTCTATTTCCCAAAGACAACCTCTGGATATGAAGCTGAGCACGTGCACTCAACTTCTTTGGTCGACCATGGTGAGGCCTGTTCTAAGTGGAACCTGTCCTGTTAAACCGCTGTATGGTCTTGGGCCCAATTTGGACATTTTCACTTAGGGGTATGCTCATTTTTGTTGCCAGCGGTTTAGACATTAATGGCTGTGTGTTGAGTTATTTTGAGGGGAAAGCAAATTTACACTGTAATACAAGCTGTGCACTCAGTACCTTACATTGTAGCAAAGTGTAATTTCTTCAGTGTTGTCACATGAAACGATATAATAAAATATTTACAAAAATGTGAGGGGTGTACTCACTCTTGTGAGATACTGTATACGACATGGGCATTCCATCACATAAATGATCCTGTCTGTTGAGCAATTAATGAAACCTTTTTTTTTTTATAATCACATTTTTTTATTTTTCCATTATAAGTTCATCTTTACAATTCAATATTATACATTCTTGCATTCCATAGTTTACACAAAAATACACAGAAATAGACATAAGAAAAAGCTAATTACAGGTCTCTCTTGTCGGCAGTTAACCAATTATACTAACCCCCCCCCCCCCCGAAAAAAAAAATTATTATTATCTATTTCTTCCCCCCCTCTCCCTCCCTGCCATGAGGTAGATCAACTCTGTCCCTTCACACTCCATTCCTTCCACTTTATGTTATGTATTCTCCTGCTGTGCCCTTCTGTGCCAAAAAAAAAAAAAGTAATAAAAATTGTGCCGTGTGATTAAATATTGGTTGCCCATTATTGTGTATATCGGCCTTTATGGCCTAATTCCTCAACCCTAAGTGACACTAAGTGAAAAAAAAAAAAAGATTTATAAAAATTGTGCCTTGTGATTAAGTATTGGTTATCCATGATTGTGTATATCCGCTTATATGGCCTAATTCCTCAACCCTGAGTGACACTTCAAACACGACAAGAAAAAGAGAAAAGAAAAAAAAAAAAAACACAAAAACCAAACGTGCCCTGTAATAAAATATTGATTATCTATAAGGGGGTAGGTGCTGCGCTAACCAGAAGAAAGCTGTAAATCTCTGTCTGTGGACAATTAATAAAATGACATAAAATCGCATAATAAATCGCATAAATAAGTGTTGACACTAAAAAACATTCAAATTGGTCATTTGTTTCGCAGGCCAGCACAATATATTTTATATCACCATTATTGGGACATTTATTTATATTATTTATTATCCATATTGCGTTGGATTGATGTGTTTTATTTGCGATATCTAGATCACCTTTAAGCACTGGCACTTTGTACGTTTTGCACCATTTATAAGGATATGTTTTTGATGGTTATTTCTGATTTATTCTTTGTATTTTTATTTAGAATTATTCACATGAAGTAGTGTTTATGTCCCTTTTCGCACCAACACATGATTATCTAGATTTATATGTTTTTAGTGTCAACACTTATTTATGCGATTTCACATGCAATTTTTTTGTCATTTAGTATATACCAATTGAAAAGGATTTTTTATGCACTTTTTTTCACATACACATGATGCTGATTATTAAGAATGTTTTTTAGTGTCAACACTTATTTATGCTATTTATGCGATTTATTATGCGATTTTATGTCATTTTATTAATTGTCCACAGACAGAGATTTACAGCTTTCTTCTGGTTAGTGCAGCACCTCCCCCCTTATACCTCAGTTTGATTTTGGGCTTATGTCTGACCCTTGCTTCGGTGCATGCAGCTGTCCAGTCGCATATGTGCGTTTTTACTATTTTTTTTGAGTTCTTGCTTTCTTTTCTTTTTCCAATTGGGTAGCGCAGGAATATTCTTATTACATTGATTATCTATAATTGTGTATATCGGCCTTCGTGGCCAAGTTCCTCAACTCAAAAAAAAAAAAGGGGGAAATCTTCCATGTGTTTACCCAACCTCATATAATATAAGAGGCCATGAGTGGCCATGGTTAAAATAAAACTTATACCATGTGAAAGAAAAAAACTTCGCAATCCACTACTTCCCCCCCTTCGAGTGCCAAACCCTCCACCCCCCGTCCCATCCCCCCCTCACCACCTCCACATAACTAACTCCCTCTCTCTATCTCTCTCTCTTTCTCCCCTCGTTAGGGGGCAGGCATCTCACCCCACACCACAAAAAAAAAAAAGAAAGAAATTGAGGAGGAGGGGAAAGAAAAAAAAAAAAACAACAAAAGAAAAAACAAACCCAGCATAGATCTATCCTGGTCATGGTTCATAATTTGATTCTTTATTCCTTTATGGCTTAAACCGTACACAGCTGTGCTAGGGACCTTATAAAGCCATTACCACCCTTACCTTTCCATACCCTATCTTTTTTCTAGTCAATCTCATGTGCACACTGTATCCAACCTGCCCATATCTTATCAAATTCCCCTTTTTTGTCCCTCACTACATGAATCCACCTTTCGGCTTCCATTATCCGGTTAACCTCCTTTTTCCAATCTACGAGTGTTGGACAAGCAATCTGTTTCCAAAATCTGGGGATTAATAATTTAGCTGCATTCAATAAGTGTGGTGTAATGCTCTTCCTATATGCTTTGTTTGTGCCGTATGTTCTGTGGAATAAGAAGTCCAGAGGTGTAAATTCCATAGGTCTAGGGGTCAACCTCTCGATCCATGGTGTAATTACTACCCAAAATGCTTTGATCCTTGGGCATTCCCATCACAGATGGAGAAATGTACCCCTTTGTTCGCACCCTTTCCAACATCGGGCATCTGCCGTTGGGTACATCTTATTTAGTCTTACTGGTGTCCTGTACCACCTTGTCAAAAATTTATAGGCCATTTCCTGAACATATTAACTTATGGATGTTAAATGAGTGGATTTAATCATTTTTTTAATTTGTTCATCTCTTAGCTCTCTTTCCCATTCCCTAATAAAGTATGGAACGGTACTCTTTTGGGCACCAAGTATCAGACTGTACATCTGAGACAACCGATGTCTAGCTTTCGCCAGGTGCACACACTGGCTCTCGAACACAGTAATTGAGTTTAATGGTCTTAGTGGGGGTTCCATCTTTTTAAAGAAGCTAGTCATTTGATTATATCTCCATCCTGATATGGGTATATCCCCTAGAGCTGTAACCAGTTACGGGTAGGTTTTTAGGATCCCCCGCGGGGCAAATTTGCCACATGTGACATCTCCATTCCTCCCCCATGCCCCCAGGAATCCCCCTCCCTCCCCCCGGTGTAAACCATAGGAATCCTTCCAGTGGAGCTAAGGGGGACACCTGGGGGGAGTACTCTCCTATTTTATTCAAATTATCCTATATTGACAAAGAGTTCCAAGTCAGGGGAGATGTCCATTTCGAGAGTCCTCTTGCCATACTCTGGATCCAAGGAGCTCCTGCTAAGTTCCTCCCCGCCATGGCTTTTTCTAGTGGGACCCACATTTTACTAGAGGAGTCGTGGCACCAATTCAAGATTCGGACCAGCGACATTGCCTTATAATATACTAATATATCAGGCAGCCCCAATCCTCCATCTGCCTTGCTTCTACGCAAAATGTCATAAGTCAATCTTGGTCGTTTACTCTTCCACACAAATGCTAAAAAAGCCTTCCGTATCTGTTTAAAAAAGGTTCCTGGTAATTTAATCGGGACTTTGACCCTTGCTCTTGGGTCCGCATAGAGAGCCATTATCCATCCCATCATACGGTCACCCAGACCCACCCCCCTCAAGACTTCATTCATAAAGCCCCAGTTCACCCTATCGAAGGCTTTTTCAGTGTCCATCGATAGTACGATCTTTGGGGCTTTCTCTGGGCCATGTTGCATCCAGTGGAGCAGGTGGAGTGCCCGGATGGTATTATCCCTTGCTTCACGTCCTTTCACAAAGCCTGTCTGGTTGGGGTGCACCAAATCCCCGATGTGTTCTTGCAATCTCAGAGCTATAATTTTGGCGAGCAGTTTAGTATCCGAGTTGAGCAGAGAAATAGGCCTATAGTTGGCACAACACTGAGGATCTTTCCCTTCCTTCGGGAAAGTAGTAATGTACGCCAACAGGGCTTCTGGGGGCAATGGATTAAAGGCATTAATTGAGTTAAAATAATTGCATAACGGTTTTATCAGCTCCGAAGAAAATTTTTTATAGTAAATATTTGTCAAACCGTCCAGACCAGGACTTTTCCCTGTCGGTAAGGCTGCTATTGCTCTGCTCAACTCTTCTACTGTGATTGGATGTTCCATTCCTGCTGCAATTGTCTCCAATAGGGTCGGCATTAATGATTCCTTAACGTACTCTCGTATTTCTTCCCTCCTTTGGTCCTCCCTATCTTCTGATTGTATGGACTCAGGTGTCTGAATATTATATAACGTTTCGTAGAATCTCTGAAATTCTATCGCTATGGCCTGTGTTTCCACTACCTTTCTGTTACGTATTAATAGATTATGGACATGTCTAGATTCTTGTTGCTTTTTAAGTTGTTTAGCCAGCAATCGCCCGCATTTATTCCCTTGCTCATAGAGCCTATGTGCAAAGTACCTATGTTTGTTATTGATTTTTCGATCTAGGCATTGTGCAAGTTCTGCTCGAAGGTTCCCTTATTGTTGGATATCTGAGGGGTCTAAGTTTTTTTTATGTTCAATCTCCAGTGCGTTAGTTTTCTCTAATAGCTCTGCCACTTCCTTCTTTCTTTCTTAATATGAGATCCATAAGCTATTAATTCTCCTCTTATGATCCATTTATGGGCCTCCCACACTGACTGATCTGACACCTCACCTGGTGTAATCCTCTCAAAGTAGTCCCTTATTTTAACTATTAATTCTTCGGCTATCCTTTTGTTGTCTAATATTGATTCGTTCAATTGCCAAGTTCGTTCTATGTAGCCTGCCTGGATCGGGGAGAGTGTTATGCCCCGTACACACGGTCGGATTTTCCGATGGACATTGTCCGATCGGAGCGTGTTGTCGGAAATTCCAACCGTGTGTGGGCTCCATCGGACATTTTCCATCGGATTTTCTGACATACATAGTTGGACAGCAGGAGATAAAATTTTCCGACAACAAAATCCGATCGCGTCAATTCCAACCGTGTGTGGCCTGTTCCGACGCACAAAGTGCCACGCATGCTCAGAAGAAATTCCGACACGGGACAGCTCGTTTTGGTAAACTTAGCGTTCGCAATGGATACAGCACTTTCGTCACGCTGCAATGTTCAAAATGGTTTAATACAGCGCACTCTATTCTTCTTTATAATGTGACAAGAATTAAGTCCTTTTGATGCTCATATTCACACACACTTCTCACAAACTTCTTTTGTTACTATTTATCGGGATTCCCTCAATATATTTTGATTTCTCACATCTGACAACATTTTTTTTTTTTTTTTTTTTTGACTTTTTAATGTAGAATCTTTTTTTGTGTTTCTCTTTTTTAATTTTTTTTTGGGTGATTTTGATTAGTACTCCCGAAAATGTTTGTGTGTTTTTTGTGACAAGTTCCCACAACACCATTGATATGTTGTTCTATTTAATCTGTAGGAGATTGTTTGGTGTTGTTGTCCCTTGTTAATTTCATATTTTATGTTTTTAGAAATGTACCTGAATCGTCACCAACAAACTGTCCTTTTTGGATGAAAACACACACAGGAGAGTAGAATTTACCTAAAAATATTTTATTAAGGGGTCACAACTATAAACAAAGAGGGAGGCAACGCTGGAGAAACTGCAGAAGTGGGCGAAGCCTTGGACCCCCAGGGCAGACATCAATTATTTAAAAGCAAAATTGGTGGCCTGAGGACTCCATATCTAAGGGAGGGCAGTCTGGTCCAGAAGTCCCAGAGATCCGGAAAGCAGCAGATGACATCTATGTCCCCAGGCTGTGGTCATACGAGAGACTGCATCTTCTGTCAGACCAGACTGAACCCAGGGTCATCACTCTTTGGTCTTCCTTCCACGCTTCCTTCCAGCCTTTGGCTGTGGTGGTGGAGTTGTGGCAGCAGGAGGAGGAGGAGGATCGTCGATCTCAATGACATCCGTCTTGTGTGTCAGTTCCCCACTCAACCACTTACGTAGGACTTTATAAATCAGGTCCTCAGAGATCTTGCGTTGACCCTCCTGCATGCCCTGCAATTTGGTGGCAGCCATGCAGGCAAAGGCCTCTTCAGGACTGGGGAAGGCTCTGAGGGACGCAGAAGCCTCCTGGATCAGCCTGTATGCTGAATCCTGCACAGGACTGGGAGTGGCCTTCCTGGCCCTTTTGTATGGCAGGTGGAGGGGAGGAACCTGAGACTCAGTCAGGCTGCGACTTGTCCTAGGCTTCTCTTGGCTGCCACTTAGCCCCGCCTCCTCCTGGCTGCCACTAATCCCCGCCTCCTCTTGGCTGCATCTAATCCCCGCCTCCTCCTGGCTGCCACTAATCCCCGCCTCCTCCTGACTGCCACATTCCACAGCCTCCTCCTGGCTGAGGTCTTCCTGTGTATGAAAAAGGGACATAGTTTTAGTATTGTTTTCATCAATCGTACACAATTTTCACCTCCTGACTGCTGCAAATTGAATGTTAACAAATATAACAGACTATCCTTCTGAGCCCAGCATTTTGCATTCTTGTCCCAATTTTGGGTGCCCACTACTGTCTATTGATATGTAAAACACTTTTTTTAATCAGCAATTAATGATCAATAATAACATCTAGTAAACATCATTTATTTATTGTCCTGAAATCTGTAGAACAACGCTATACCTGACTCCAGCTGGGCTCCTCCACTTCTTCCTGGCTGGAAGGCCCAGGTTGGACATCGGAAGCCTCAGCTGAGGTGGAAGATAGGGTGGAAGGAAGCGTGGAAGGAAGAGTGGAGAGGGATTCCCTGACTTCAGTGTGGTCTGACAGAAATCGCAGTCTCTCATAGTACCACAGCCTGGGGACATAAACGTCATCTGCTGCAGCTCCGGACCTCTGGGAATCTGTGACCTTCTTGCGCTCCCTCAGATATGTGCTCCTCAGGCCACCAATTGTGAAATTGGGAAATTGTGGTCGTTGAACCCATCCATTTTCTCTGCAAGACACAACACAAGACAAACCCTAAGGTCAGGCCAAACTCTCCTAATCTTGTTACAATATAGGCTTCAATTTTGAAGCAGTATAGGCCCAAGTTTAGATCCTACCTTCGTTAGCACGATCGGCGTCTCCGATGCTCCTTCCTCCGCTCACAGATCGTACGTAAGACGCGCGCGTTACGATTTATACACACTGCGCATGCGTATAACTCCGCCCGCCCCTGATGTTGTTTCTATTCTATTCCCCGCCCCTTTTCGTTCGGTGCAGTGGAGGAAGAGTACATGGCGGATAGACAGCAGGATCATGCTAATTACAGCAACGAGAAGGAGGAGGAGGAGGACGAGGAAAGGCCGGAGCCTGAAACGTCCCAATCCAGAAGGAGATTAAAGGACTCAAATATGTCCTTTGGGGAGATGTTGGAGATGTTGGACATCCTGAAGAAGGCCGACTATGATGGAAAGTATGGGCCTTACCCCAACCCCAATGTCCGAAAGGCCAAGATCATGGCGAAAGTGGTCAGGAGTCTGCACCGGAAATTCGGGGTACGACGATCGAAAGATCAGCTCAGGAAGCGGTGGTCGGACCTGAAATTACGAGAACATGAGCAGTACAGAAAGATCCGGAGAGTGCTGCAAAAAAGTAAGTATTTGTGCTGTGTTCCTATTCTTTTTGTGTTTATTACGTTCGTGCTGCTCCATGTGCTTTTAGGAACTGTTGTACAGTTTAAAATGGCAACTTTCATGTTCATGGGCACATTATTAGTTCGGATCACACATTTTTATTTCGGACGATAAAATACTATTGTTTAGGCCATATGCATTTGGCCACCATTTTGAGGCCCTATACTTGGCTTCAAAGAATTGGGTTGTGTAGATGGCTTTGTTACTAGAATGAAATGCAAACTAGATTGTGTGTAAGGAGAGGACACTGAGCAGCTGTTTTCACATCTGGACACTGGAGCACTAGTGTGGGACACAAGAACACCATTTTTATTAGGGGGGGCACACAGGTGCTCCAGTGTAAACTATAGGGGGGGCTACATCTGTGAAGCTTGTACTAAACAGGTAAAGTATTGCAGGTTGACAAAGGACACTAAAAAAGCTACATCTTGGAACTCGGCTAAAATAGACAATTGTACCCCACTTCCAAGCAATGTTTCATCTTTATAGTTCTGCCATCAAATATCTGTGTGCTAATTATACCATTTTTGTTTTACATAGGGGAGAAAAGACTCGGAGGACACCCCTCATCCGAGGAGACCAGAGCCCCCCCCCGGAAGAAGGGGAAATCCCCCCAACACAAGATGAGCAGGAGGAAGAAGACGTGGTGGAAGTAGTCACCACAACAGGTGAGTGTCTGCAACCACAGGCTCAGATAAGAGATGGATGGCAGCATATTTTTTAGACCTAATTTTTTTTGGGTTTCCTCTCTTTTTAGGTGATCGTGATGGTGTGGATGAAGATCCTTTCACATCAGAAAGTGCCCAGATCCTGATCGGGGAGATCATGGGGTGTAATTTACAATTGGAAAACATCAAGCAAAACATCAATGATGTTATTCCAAAATATAAAAACATCATTGATGTTTTGGGGCGAGTTTAAAGCCCCTACAAATCACTTTCTTCTTTTGTGTGCTACAATGTGCGAAATGTTTTTGTGATTTTTCCCAAAGACAAATTTGGAGGATGCACACAGTGTGCCAACATGTGCTATCTGCCATCACGGGAGATCAATGGACGCGTTTTGGGGGTGCAACCCCTTCCTCAATGATAAAGTCGCGTTGAGGAAGGGGTTTCTCCCCCAAAACACGTCCCTTGATCCCCCGTGATGGCAGCTAGCACATGTTGACATTGTGAAATTTGTGTGCATCTTCCAAATTTGGCTTTTCTTGGGGTGATTTCCCCCCATCTGAATGCAATATCAAACACAGTTCCTAAATACTCATGTCTGATATTGCCTTCCAGTTCTACCAAATGTGAACTTTGTAAGATCAAGATTTGTGTCTTTCTTGTGGGTTTTACACAGGCCTGTTTTCTATAAAATGCACATTTTGATTTTGGATAATGACACTACAAAAATTGTTATACAACAAACATGTTGGTTTGTCAGAAAAACCTTTGGTAAATGCACATGTGATTGTGCAGGTAATAAAAAGATTGCTCATCAAGAATGTGTGGATTATTGTTTCAATGCTACAACACTTTTGGGGTGATGTAATTGTTGTTTTATGAGAAAATGGGGGTAATTTCCTAAGGGCAAATCCACTTTGCACTACAAGTGCAGTTTCAGTGCAGTTGCAAGTGCACTTGTAGTGAAAAGTGTCTTTGCATTTAGTAAATAACAGCCAACAGTGCTTTGTATAAGGTTACACAATCACGACATTTTCTGGACTCCATACATTTCTGTCAGGGTCAGCTAAAACAAACACAAGCAGTAAATGTCCACAAAGAAGAGCCTGGGGGGAGATGCCTGTCCAGAACTTGAGGTCCTGCAGGCTTCTCCCTGTGGCCAAATACCGCAAGGTAGCGACCAACCTCTGCTCCGGAGTGATGGCTTGCCTCATGCAGGTATCCTGACTGCTGATATAAGGGGTCAGCAAAGCCAACAAACTGTGAAACACGGGGTCCGTCATCCTGAGAAAGTTCCTGAAATCACCAGGATTATTCTCACGGATCTCACGGAGCAAAGGCATATGACAGAACTGGTCACGCTGAAGCAACCAATTCTTGGTCCATGAACTCCTCCCCACCCTGTTCATGGACTGGACTTGTGTCAAGGTCAGGACCCCAACACCAAGCCCCTGCACAGCACGAACTCTACGAGGAGTACGCATACGAAACATGGCTAGAAAACGGTCGGCTGCTCAGAACGAAGTAACAGAACGCACTGAAGAACAGCAAGGCCTGTGAAGAGCGACCTGAAAAACAGCAACGAGCGGGCAAGATCGCACAGAAAACTCCGATACGAACTGACTGCACGCACTGAAGAGCAGATACAAACCCACAAGCACAAACTGAACGGCAGAAAACGATCTGAAAGCCACGAGTCTGAAAAAGCGCGAATCGTCTCTCACCAAATTTTTACTATTACGAGATTAGCAAAAGGAGCCCAAATGGTGCCGAGCTTGGTTCTGAACCGGCCTTTTCTAGTCTCGTCGTACGTGGTGTACGTCACCGCGTTGTTGGCGATCGGAAATTCCGACAACTTTGTGCGACCGTGTGTAGGCAAAACAAGTTTGAGCCAACATCCGTCTGAAAAAATCCTAGGATTTTGTTGTCGGAATGTCCGAACAAAGTCCGACCGTGTGTATGGGGTATTAGTGTTATTGGGGCATGATCTGAGATAGTTATAGACTCAATGGTACAATTTCGGACCTTTTCTAGGTAGAATTGATCTACCATAAATACATTGATATGCAAGTACATTTTATGTGTTTTAGAGTAATAACTATAAACCTTAACTCCATTATGTGTTACCCGCCAGCTATCTACCAGATGTTGAGTGCGTAAAAGTTGTAAATGTTTTAGGACTCTAAAGGATAGGGAAGTTTTCCCTGATGTTGTGTCCAGACCTGGGTCTAACACAATATTAAAATCTCCACCCAAGATCAAACACCCTTCCCTAAATTTCTCCAGCATCTTCAATATTTTGGCAAGAAAATTAACTGTCCCTGTATTCGGAGCATAAATTGCAGCAAACGTATATTGCTGGCTGTATATTGTACCTTTAACAAATAAGAAATTACCTTCTCTATCTGCTTGTACAGACGTCAATACCCATGGGCAAGTCTTCTTAAATGCTATTGTAACCCCCCTTGCCCTAGCTATAGGTGATGTATCATGGAACCAATGGCTGAACATATGTCCTGGCATATTAGGTATAGACCTCATGTTATATGATACAATCTTTAATGATGTAGCCATCTCTCAAAAATACCAACCATATATTGTACTCTTTGCAATTTGCCGGGAAATGAATAAATAAATAAATAAATAAATAAATAAATAAAAAAAGGAAAAAAAAAAGAAAACCCAAGAACAACTCTGTAACCCCCCCCCCCCCAAAACACTCCATATAGCCCTCCCCATTTGGAGCATTCCAACTAACTGGTAGAGGGGGTCCGCGCACACACCCTGTACCCGTCCCGTCCACCCCCTCACCGATACCAGTTTAACCAATCCCATTATATCGGGACCGACCTAAGAAGCCAGAATAACTCTGGATACCCTACTCTGGTTGCCTCCTCCCCAAACGCTATTCTCTTATATTCTCCCGATATCTGATTCTTCTAACTGTATCATCCAGAAGCCATTTTTTTCTTTTTCCTTTCCCTTATTATCCTCCTTTCCCTTTAAATTAATAAGCTCCCTGTAACAACATTCCATACTATATCTTGTAATAATGGAATAGATGCATATTTCCCCCCTCCCCCCACACCAACAAATAGTTTCCTCCACATACACATATTTACCTATATATATATATATATATATATATATATATATATATCACCTATAACACATATAACATATACCAGAGACCGCAACTCATATCACCCCTTGTTTCTATTCACTTAAATTTAAGTCCCTTGCCCCCCCCCCAAAACCCAGAACGTCCTCTAACCACATATAAATGTGTTTAGCTCTAATAGGGGAGGCCGAGGGAGGGGACAAAAAAGAAAAAAAAAAAAAGAGACAAACAACAAAACAAAAAACAAAAAAAGAAAAGGGGAGAGCCATTCTTAGGGGCTTTTAGAGAAGCTTCTTCCTCATTCAGTATACTGATTAGATTATCCAGTCTTTTAAGCGGGTCTATGCTTCCCTTGGCGGTTTCTACGTTGGCCCCTAGGGGAGACTTGATGCCACTGTTCAGGCCGCTGTAGGGAAGTCCCTATTTTATGTGTCCTCCAGTCCATAAAGTCTACTAATGGGAGGTCCAATATTTCGACAAATGACTGCAGGTCATCCTTAGTACGTAAGGTTGCTGTTCTGCCATTCCTAGAGGCCGTCAGGCTAAATGGGAATCCCCAACGGTAACTCACCTCCTTTAAACGCAGGGCTTCCAACAGAGGGCAGACTGCTCGGCGTTGGTACAGAGTCCTGCGTGTTAAATCTGGGTATAATGCTAGATTCATACCTTCAAGGGAGATTTCAGGGCTGCTATGGGCCATTTTCATAATGGTTTCCTTTATTGCGCATTTATGTAGTCTGCATATAACATCCCTGGGTTTCTCCCTATTTTGAGTAGAGTATGTGGGGACTCGATGGACCCGATCTATCTCAATACATTCTGGTGCAGAGGCCCCCATAATTTGACCAAGTACTTTTTGGACTACTGAGGCTAAGTCGGGTGTTTGAATAGTTTCAGATAACCCTTTTATGCGGATGTTTTGCCTTCTATCTCTGTTCTCATAGTCATCCAGTTGGTCCTTATATAGGTTTAGGGCATCCTCATGATCTCTAATCAAATCTTGGACATCCATCACTGCCTGTATCATTGCCTCATGATTCTCTTCCAAACTTTCCACCCTATGCCCCAGTGCCCATGTGTCTTCTTTTAGGTCCTCTACCGCTTGCTTGCAGGCCTGCTCCACTGAACTGATTAGTTGCTGGATATCAGTCTTTGTAGGGAGGGCCCTCAGGAGATCCTTGATTTCCCTGATTTCCATCTCTGCGCCCCCCGCCCCCCCCCCTTAATACCGGGGACCATTTCTCCCTTTCTTCCAGTGGGAGACTTGTGGGGTAACTGGGGTCCGCCAGTGCTTGTTTCTCCCCCCTCACTACTAATTCCTCCTCCAGTAATGGGGCCCCTCTCTCCACCACAGCCAGGTTCCCCTTTGAAGACAAAGCATCCAGAGCCATACTATTTGTGGGTTCGGGGAAGCTATGTTCTAGTGTCAGGGTGTCCGCTTATTGCACATCTCTGTTTTTATTTCCGTCCCCCTCTTGGTCATTTTCCATCCTTCCCATATTGAACTCCCCCTCTTCAAGCATTAAACTGCCTTGTCCTCGCACAGCTGTATCTTTTCCCATACTTGGAGAGTATTGTTTCAATTAATGAAACTTTTGATTTCATATACAGTGCCTTGAAAAGGTATTCATACCAATTGAAATTCCCACATTTTGTCATGTTACAACCAAAAATGTAATTGTATTTTATTTGGGATTTTATGTGATAGACCAACACAAACTGGCACATAATTGTGAAGTGGAAGGAAAATGATAAATGGTTTTCCAAATTTCTTACAAATAAATATCTGAAAAGTGTGTTGTGCATGTGCATTCAGCCCCCTTTACTCTGATACCCCTAAGTAAAATCTATTGGAACCAACTGCCTTCAGAAGTCACCTAATTAGTTAATAGAGTCCATCTGTGTGTAATTTAATCTCAGTATAAATACAGCTGTTCTGTGAAGCCCTCAGAGGCTTTTTAGAGAACCTTAGTGAACAAATAGAATCATGAAGGCCAAGGAACACACCAGACAGGTCAGGGATAATGTTGCGGAGAAATTTAAAGCAGGGTTAGGTTATAAAAAAATATCCCAAGCTTTGAACATCTCACAGAGCACTGTTCAATCCACCATTCGAAAATGGAAAGAGTATGGCACAACTGCAAACCTACCAAAACATAGCCGTCCAACTAAACTGACAAGCCGGGCAAGGAGAGCATTAATCAGAGAAGCAGCCAAGAGGCCCATGGTAACTCTGGAGGAGCTGTAGAGATCCACAGCTCAGGTGGGAGAATCTGTCCACAGGACAACTATTAGTCGTGCACTACACAACTCTATCCTTTATGGAAGAATGACAGGAAGAAAGGTATTGTTGAAAGAAAGCTATAAGAAGTTCCGTTTGCAAGAAGCCATGTGAGGGACACAGCAAATGTGTGGAAGAAGGTGCTCTGGTCAGATGAGACCAAAATTTAACTTTTTGGCCTAAAAGCAAAACGCTATGTGTGGCGGAAAACTAACACTGCATATCGCCCTGAACACACCATCCCCACCGTGAAACATGCTGGTGGCAGCATTATGTTGTGGGGATGCTTTTCTTCAGCAGGGACAGGTCAGATTTGATGTTGAGATGGATGGAGCCAAATACAGGGCAATCTTAGAAGAAAACCTATTATAGTCTGCAAAAGACTTGAGACTGGGACGGAGGTTCACCTTCCAGGAGGACAACGACCCTAAACATACAGCCAGAGCTACAATGGAATGGTTTGAATCAAACCATATTCATGTTTTAGAAAGGCCCAGTCAAAGTCCAGAAATAAATCCAATTGAGAATCTGTGGCAAAATTGCTGTGCACAGACGCTCTCCATCCAATCTGACAGCTTGAGCTATTTTGCAAAGAAGAATGTGCAAAAATTTCACTCTCTAGATGTGCAAAGCTGGTAGAGACATCCCCAAAAAGACTTGCAGCTGTAACTGCAGCGAAAGGTGGTTCTACAAAGTGTTTATCATTTTCCTTCCACTATTTTGGCAAATTGGGGGTTTGACATCAGAATATACCAATACTTCTTCAGAGTTTCTCTAACATTACTTCATTGTGTTCCAAATTTTGAAATGTATCTAACCTGATTGATACCTTTCTTGATTTATTTTCCTCCTGGTGTATCGCCAGTTTGTAGCAGTTTCTCTTTCTGTTTTGTGGGCTCTTTTCTTGGCCCTTCAAGGTTTTGTGCGGATACCCTCTTTCTCTGAAGCGGGAGTCTGCCTCCTTCTTAAATTGTTCCAAGTCCGTGCATTTCCTCCTGATTCTGAGGAACTGGTCTGTTGGTATCCCTCATAGGAGTGGCTCTGGATGGTGACTAGTTGCATGTAATAGGGTGTTTGCAGAGGTTTCTTTCCTAAAGGTTGATGTAGATTGGTGTCTATGATTAATGTTGATTGTTAGATTAACCTCCCTGACGGTATGATTATTTCGGATTTTAGGTGCTGAAAGCGGTACAATTATTTTGCATGGAAATTTGGCGTTTTATATTATAGGTCTGTAATTCTTAACAAAAACATACTTATATCTGTCCACCAAGAGTCTAGTAGATATCCCGGGTATGATGAAGTTTGAAACACAAAAACATAAATTATAATATAATAAATAAATATAAATAATTAAAAAAATAATAATATAATAATAATAAAATAAATTTCCCCACGATTCACTATCGCTCAATTCTGCAAGTGTTCTAATTTTTTTTTTTAACAGTTACGTTTTCATTTATCTCCAACGGAGAAAAGTTTCAGTACAAACATAAAAAGAAAGTACATTCACAAATATATATATATATATATATATATATATATATATATATATATATATATATATACATATACTTATACATA
Source organism: Aquarana catesbeiana (assembly GCF_042186555.1). NCBI lineage: Eukaryota > Metazoa > Chordata > Amphibia > Anura > Ranidae > Aquarana > Aquarana catesbeiana. The sequence goes on along the minus strand of NC_133324.1, from coordinate 434,897,204 downwards.
TATATAAAAATATAAAAGGGAAAAAGGGACAATAAGAGAGGATTACATAAAAAAGGCAAAGAAGAACCATTTCCAGAAGGAAAGTGACAATCTAGGACAAATAGTCTCCAGTATTACATCAAAAAGCAAGGCACTTCAGTTCACATCTTAGTTGCAAGTATTCATAGCACTGCAAAATTGTATTTTAGGAGCAATACCCCCTCCTCAAAGAAAAAGGTACATTTTAGTGGTAATTTTAAGTGTATTCTAAATATTTCTTAACCAAACTAGTGGTGTATAAGTTCAGCAAGTTCTCCCGGGGGGGATCCGCATTGGTGGCCATTCATCTAGAAACCCATGCACCCCAAATTTTTTCAAACTTTTTGGGACATTTTTGGCTCATAAATGTGAGCTTATAAAGAGGGAGGGTCTTATCAATAAGTGTTTTCCACTGTCCCACTGTTGGGGGATCTGTCTGTTTCCATTTAAATAAAATGGTTTTCCTTGCGTAGAATAGAGTGTAGAAAACGAATAGCCTCTTATGGGTGTTTGCAATAAGGGTATCACAGATCCCCAGTAGAAGGACTCGGGGATCCAGTGTAAGTGTCAGGTTCCCAATTAAATTGATGTACTGCACCACCTCCCTCCAAAACTGTTGGAGAAGGGGGCACGACCACACCACATGTAAGAAAGTGCCTATATCCGTATTGCATTTTGGGCACCTATCAGAATGAGAGGGATAGATTTTAGCAAGCCGTTGGGGTGTATAGTATGCCTGGTGAAGGAATTTTAACTGGATGTACCTATCCCTGGCGGATATCATCAAAGGAATATATTGTTGGACTCCCTCTTCCCAGTCGTCATCCATCAGGGAGGGCACCTCCAGCTTCCATTTGTTAAATAACCTGGTCCCTTGGTTATCAGTTCCCAGGGACACCCGGAGATACAAAGAGGAAAGGATACGGTCCACATGTTTGGAAATAAGGAAGCGCTCCACCATATGTGATTGTAGTTGAATTTCTGAAGGGAATTGAGCCTGAATTGCGTGTCTCAGCTGCAAATAGCGGAAAAACATTTTGGTAGGGAGTTGAAAGGTATTACGCAGTTCGTCAAATGTAAGGAGTTTACCCTCTGGCATAATATGCTGTAAGATTTTAATTTCATATTTAGCCCATACTGCTGGGTCTGGGATCGTTAACAGATGTGGTAGTTTAGGGTTACCCCAGAGTGGTGTATAGGGTGAATAAGTTTGTGGTGGGTTAAGCTTAGCTGTCAACTGTTCCCATATCTTGGCGGTCGTGCGCATGGGGATAGTCATATTATCTTGTGCTTTTGGACCCCTGAATACCAGGTTGCTCAGTGCTGAATACAACCCCAATATGGCTGCTTCTAAATTAACCGCTGGGTTATGTCGTGACTGAACAAACCACCAACGTACCGTGACCAGCACCGCTGCCCAATAATATTTCCTAAAGCACGGCAATGCCAGCCCGCCCGCAGATATCTGTCCCGCCCAAATGAAATTATTAATCACCCGATCTAATTGCTTAAAAAATGATTCAGGGATAGGTACTGGAGTGTTTCTAAATACATACAGGAATTTGGGGAGGAATATCATTTTGAGGAGGTTTATCCTACCCACCGGTGTCAGGGGAAGGGACTTCCATGTTAAGCAACGTCTTATTAGTTGCTGTAGAATGGGGTATACATTATCTGTCAGATAACAAGAGAGATCCCTTTGTATTTCAATGCCCAGCTACCGAAACTTAGTGACCGTTTGCAGGGGTATATGGTGGGGAGGGAGTAGGGGCGGCTGGGAGATCGGGAAAAGCATGGATTTGTTCCAGTTTATGCGTATACCTGAGAAGGAGCCAAATAAGTCTATGATCCTCAAGGTCTCCTCGAGGGAGTGGGAAGCATCTGGGAGATAAAGAAGAGCGTCATCCGTGTAAAGGGAGATCCGTTCCCGTAGAGGGCCCACCTCCATCCCCCCTGCAGCCGCGGAGGACCTAATAAGGATAGCAAGAGGTTCAACAGCTAGGGGGCGAACAAACCCGGGGATAAAGGGCATCCCTGTCTAGTACCCCTGTGTAATCTGAAGGGGGGCGAGAGGGACCCATTGGTTCTGACTCTGGCAGTGGGGTTGACATACATCCGTTTTATCCAAGAGATAAACTTAGACCCGATATTAAATTTTTCCAAGACATGCCAAAGATACTCCCATTCGACCGAGTCGAACGCCTTTTCGGCGTCTAGGGAGGCCACCACTCCGGGGGTACCTCTGGCAAGCTCGTGGGATATATTTGTATACAATCATCGCAAATTGATGTCTGTTCCCTTACCTGGCATGAAACCCGTCTGGTCTCCATGAACCAGAGAAAGGATAACAGTATTAAGCCGATTCGCTAGAATTTTTGTGATGATCTTAGCGTCGACGTTTAATAGCGAAATAGGCCGGTATGACTCACATAGCTCGGGGTCCTTACGGGGCTTAGGTATTACAACAATCACCGCCTCTGACATTGATGGGGGAAGGCTTTGATCCTCCAGCATAGACAGAAGAAGTTCATGAAACTGAGGGGCCAAAGACACACTATTAGTTTTATAAAACTCGGCCGGTAGACCGTCTGGGCCTGGGGACTTTGCAGATTGCAGTGAAGAAATTGCCGTCTGCACTTCTTTAAGGGTAATGGGTGCATCTAATTTAGTTTTATTTTCCTCCGAGAGGACTGGGAACTCTATTTGACTTAAGAAGTGTTGCAAGGTATCTAGGGTCAGTTTTTGATGTGTATAAGAGTTCATAAAATTGTGCGAATCTGGCATTGATCTTAGCGGGATCCGCCAAAAGGTTCCCCATGTCATCTTTAATGTTGGCAATGTGTGCTATGGTGGAGCGCTCCTTGGCCAGCCATGCCAGCAGCCTCCCTGATCTCTCACCTTGTTCGAATATCCTCTGGGACTGTGAGAGCAGTAGCTTGCGGGTCGCAGTTGCTCGCAACAACGCAATCTCACGGTGGAGAGCTTGAAGTGTGGTATACGTTCCCGCATCTTTGGTGGTCACATAGCTGAATTCCAAACTCTGAGCCCGTCCCTCAGCCTCCTCCAATGCAAGCCTATTGAGTTTCCTAACTTTATTTATAACCATGCGGTACTGACCTCGTGTATATGCCTTAAAGGCATCCCACACCATTGCAGGGGAGGCAGTTGCTTCATTTTGTAGCCAATATGTATTCATCTCTCCCTCTACCTCAGGGGCAACATGCTCATCCGTTATCCAAAAACCCGAGACTCGCCATAAGCCGGAGCCCATTGGCAAGTCCGTGTTTAGTTGTAATAGGAGGGGGGCGTGGTCAGAAATGCCACGTGGCAGAATCTTAACCTCCTGGACACGGGAGAGAATGGGTCCACTAGCATAGAACAAATCAATTCTTGAGAAAGAGGCATACGTGGCAGAATGACAAGTATATTGCCTATCCCTGGGGTGACGCCATCTCCACACATCACTAAGGCCATATCCCTCCGCCCATCTCTTCAGTGGGGAGTCAGAGGCCCCATCATCACCCAGCCTATCCATACTGGGGTCCGGTGGCATATTAAAGTCTCCAGCCAGAAGAATGGCTGCAGCTGGGTATAGGAGTCAGTTTGTGCAAAATCGTCATGGAGGCTGGGGGTGGAATATACAAGCCCACTATTACCATCTCAATCCTGTCGCACATGGCATGCATGACAACATACTTCCCCTCGGGATCTAGGTGGAGATCAAGCAGTGTAAAGGGCAGTGATTTATGGACCAGGACACTGACTCCCCTGGAATAGGTAGAGTATGTAGAATGATAATATGAACCCACCCAGGGCTTTTTTAGAGCCAATGTCCTGCTCCCCGTTAAGTGAGTCTCCTGCAAAATGCAGTTATGGGGGTTGTATTTTTTTATGTAAGTAAACACTAAGGAGCGTTTTATCTTAGAATTTAGGCCCCGTACATTCCAGGACATAACATTAAGGAGATTCATTCTGGTGCCCTGGTACACGTGCCACAGGATTGGTACAGCATACGCTCCATACAGAGCTTGCATGATATCAAAATACGCTTAGTGAGATACACATTCGTGATAATACAGTGAGCCGAATAACCCTCCCTCTCTAGTATTAGCAGATTAACACTACATGTCTTGCTTTGAGTAGAGCACTGATTGTACAATCTGGAGCAAATAAATGCCATATATATGAAAAGTAAAAGAAAAATAACATAATGTAAAACTAATCTGGGGTGAGAGCCCCAGCACCAACCTTTCCCAACCTCCCCCCTCCCCGCACCACCCCCCAAACTTCGGGATACTTGTTCCCCAAAACTAATTGCGAAAACTGCCCATGGGGCCCGTGAACAGTGAGCCATCAGAGCGACTTAGTCTGTGTACATAAAGAGCAGCCAACAAGACCCAAATTTCCCGGATAAACGATCAGATGTCTTCTGTACCCCAAAATGTCCTGCAAGTTTGTGGTCATGGAAAGTTCTTAAGACTTGGAGTCTCACTTGTCGAGGAATGAAAAGTTTATCCTGGAACCATAGCAACACATCTTGATTCCTCAGGAAAGACACTTCAGATTCAGTGAACTGGTTGGAAGCTTGTCTAATTACCATCTTCAGATCATGTTGGATGAGCAAAAAATTTTACGAAGATAGAATGGTACCGGGTTCAGTTACCATATTTATCAGTGTATAACACGCACTTTTTTCCCCTTAAAATCAGGGGAACATCTTAGTTGCGTGATATATGCTGATCCCTGTGGATCTCCGCTGATTGTGAGGAGAGGAGCGAGCGGAGCCGACATACACAAAACCGTGTGTACTTCAGCTGGACTCGGCTCCTCTCGCAGTCCCGCCCATCTCCACTGATTGCAAGAGGAGAGAAGCGAGCGCCGCCGACATACACAAAGCCGAGTGTACTTCAGCTGGACTTGGCTCCTCTCGCAGTCCCGCCCCTGACTGTGAGCAGAGCCGAGTCTAGCCGAAAGTACACTCGGCTTTGTTTATCTCAGCGGCGCTCGTTCTTCTCCTCCGATCGGTGCCAATTTTAAAAGACACAGGCTGCAATGACACAGGGAAGGCTGCAATAATGACACAAGGCTGCAAAGACACTGGGAAGGCTGCAATGACAAAGGGAAGGCTGCAATAATGACACAAGGCTGCAAAAAGACTGGCAAGGCTGCAATAATAGAGCTGCAAAGACACTGGGCTGCAGATGGACACTGATAAGGCTGCATTGATGGGCATTTAAATGTAAGTTTTTTTTCTTTAAACTTCCCTCCTAAAAGTTTTTTTCCTTAAAATTCCCTCCTAAACTTGGGGTGCGTGTTATACACCGGCGCGTGTTATACACCGATAAATACGGTATTTCAGGAGCATCTGGAAACATCCGGAAAGGGCATCAGCTTTCCCATTCTTAGGGCCTGGCCAATATGAAATATGAAAGCTGAACCCGGAGAAAAAGAACGCCCATTGAGCTTGTCAGGGTCTTAGACGTTTCGCTGTTCTGAGGTACTCCAGGCTCTTATGATTTGTGAAAATCATAATAGGATGAGCAGCCTCCTCCAATTGCCTCCATTCTTCCAAAGCGAATTTGATGGCAAATATTTCTCGATCGCCCACGTTATAATTCCTCTCTGGAGAACTCATCTTCCAAGAGTCAAAGGCTACAGGGTGGAGGAGAGCTTTAGGTCCTTGGCGTTGAGACAAGATTGCTCCCGATGCAATTTCCAAGGCATCCACCTCCAACACATAGGGCAGCTGGGTGCTGTAGTATTGGGACGGAGGTAACCAGACTTTTCAATTTATACAATTTGAGACCACTAGAACCAGACCTGCTGGCGAGTCAACTGGGTAATGGATGAAATGATTGTGGAAAACCCAGACAGAAATTGGCAAAGCCCACAAATGGCTGCACACCTTTCCTGTCTACAGGGGCAGCCATTTCAGAATTGCCTTTACTTTTTGTGGGTCCATTGCGATTCCTTCAGTGGAGGTAACAAGTCCCAAAAACTGAATGACTGTTTTCTCAAAGTCACACTTTTCTGCCTTGACGTAAAGTCCCTGTTCGCTGAGGGTTGCGAGCAACTTCTTTACATGGGTTTGATAGAGTTCTAATGTGACAGAAAAAATGAGAATGTCGTCTAGATAAACGATGACAAGGTTATTAGGGAATTCTCGAAAGATGTCATTTACCAGATGTTGGAAAGTAGCTGAAGCATTGCATAATCTGAATGGCATAACAAGGTACTCGAAATGACCAAACCATGACCTGAAAGCTGTCTTCCACTCATCTCCCTCAGGAATCCGAACAAGATTATAGGCTCCACATAGATCCAGCTTAGTAAAGATCCGAGCAATTCGGAATCTCTGGAAGAGTTCTGGTATGAGAGGGAGCGGGTAACGATTTTTAATGGTAATCTTATTGAGATCTTTATAGTCCACACAAGGTCTTAGAGTACCATCTTTCTTCTCAACAAAGAATATACCAGCTCCAGCTGGGGAAGAGGAAGGTGGGATGAATCCTTTTTCAAGGTTTTCACTGATGTATGCCCATAAGGCTTCCAACTCAATTTCTGAGGGAATATTCGGCCAAAAGGAATCTCGGTCCCTGGTAGCAATTTGATTGGACAGTCATAAGACTGATGGGAACGTACCTGTGGAAGACTGTGAAAGATTGTCGGCATTTTTCTTATCAAAAATGTCCATAAATTCTTGGTAAGCCAAGGGGACATTCTGGTGAGTGCTTGGTATAGACTAAACAGTCAAACAGTTGTCCGAGTTGTTAGGAGCTGGAACAAAGCAATGCTGTAAGCAATAGGCAGAAGAAAAGGATATTTCTTTTTTGATCCAATTTATTTGTGGGCTGTGGGTCTGTAGCCATGGAAGTCCTACAATGATGGGGGACATGGGTGAGCATATGACATCAAAACAGATGAACTCTTGGTGGCCGGAGTCTGTGATTGTGAGGATGGGTCTGGTTTCTTAAATAACGGGTCCGGAGCAGGTTAAGGAACCATCAGCTAAATGTACTTAAAGGCTTTGCTTCTTGCCCTGGAGAGGAATACAGAGTCTTTTGGCCAGAGAAAAGTCCAAGAAGCAGCTGCGTGCCCCTGAATCAATGATGGCCAAGAGCCGGACTTCCTCTTCTGCCACCTGTAGGGAGACAGGGAGGATAAGGTAAGACGTAGAAGGAGCAGCAACCTGAAAGTTCATGGGAAGTTGTTGGTATGACTTACTGGGCCAGCTCCTCCGCAGTATAGACAAAGATTGGCCTGCCAACGGCGTTGCTTTTCATCGGGAGTGAGTGGAGAGCGGACCAGACCCAGCTGCATCCAAGTAGGCCGGGAGGTTTGAAAACATTCAGACCGCCACTCTCGCAGGCGCCTGTCAAGTTTTATGGCAAGTTGAATTAATCCTTCTAGGGTAGCGGGTGTTTCAACTCAGGCCAATTTGTCCTTGAGATTCTCAGAGAGGCCTTGTTGATATTGGTATTTGAGAGCAGCCCCGTTCCACCCAGTGTCAGCAGACCATTTTCAAAAGTCAACAGTATAATCATCTACCAGGCACTTACCCTGATACAGGGAATGCAGAGTGGCTTCAGTGGTTGCTGAGCACTGTGGTTCATCACAGAGCTGCGCCATTGCTTTGAAAAAAGTATCTACAGAGTTAAATATAGGATTCTTTTTGTTCAAGCAAGTTATGGGCCCATGCTTGGGGTTCCTCAGATAGCAAGGAAGTAATGAACCCCACTTTCGCAGACTCGGCAGAGCAAGCAAGCATTCTTGAAAGCTCTGAATTTCTTGCGATCCAACAGGAAACGTTCGGGCATAGGAACTCTTAATTCAGGAGGTGCCACCAATACTGCGGAAGATGAGCTGGCCCGGTCTTGTGGAGAAGAGGTGGATGCTGTGTTGGAAGATGATGGGCCTGAGTCTGCAGGAGCAGGAGAAACCGTCAGATGCTGCAGACGACCCTCCAATTGGAAATAGCCTTCCTGGAGTCTCTGTACTGCCTGAGAAAGAGCGGTGACCTGCTGGCACAGGGCCTCGAGTGGGTACCTTATCCGAGGCCAAGATGTTGAAGGTGGTACAGAAGGTATAGGTCTCAAAGAAGCATGGGTTGCCAGCAGGTTGAAGAGGGCTTGAGCTGATGATCACTTGAAGACTGCTTGTGGTGGCAGCAAAGGTGTGAAAGCAAATCCCTGTAGGCTGCAACTGGATACAGATGATTGTGTATACAGGCCACTCAGTAAAGGCCCAGCTGGGGGTCAAACACTGGTGAGCAGGTTGGTGGCTGCTGCAAGTGGTGAGGCAAGCCAGGGGTCATACACGGGTCAGTAATCAGCAAAGTGACAGCAAAGTCCGTAAGCCAAGCCAGGGGTCAAACACTGGTGGTCAGGCAGGTGCTAGCAAAGTCTGTGAGCCAAGCCGGGGGTCAAACATTGGAGAAGAGATCAGAGCACGTCAGGATGCAAGCCGGGTCACAATAGGAATCACTAGAAAGCACAATGCAGGTTCAGGAACAGGGGAGAGCTCAAGACAATCCAGCAATTTGGAGAAGATATGGGCAGCCTTTTATAGGCCAGCAGAGAGTCCCGATTGTCACGCAATGCACTCGCCACCGTGCACACGCCCGCACTGTCCTGTCACACACCCACATGTGCCGAACCACCATCCTTCCGCGCATGCAGGCTGGAACGTGGCGATAACGCCTGCTTTGGCTATTTCTCTGACAGTATCATTCTTAAGTTTGATGAGTGCCTGGGGTTCCTCTCTACTCAGATTGTCTGTGGGCTGGCTGTGCATCCCAATCTATCATTTTGAGGTTGGCACGTACGAGGTCCAGAAAAGGACTTACTAATGCTCAGAGGAGGCATCTTCATGGATCTTTTCCTGAGGTTAGCTTCCCTCTTCCACTTTTCACTCTATTGTTCATCACTGGTTTCAGAGCTTAGGTCAGCATTTTCCTTAAGGAGCTCCACTAGTTCTTCAACAGCTTTCTGCTTCTGTTAGTTGGCAATGATGTTGGTAGCATTTTCTTTGTCCATCAAAGATTGTCCTATATAATATTTTCCTTAGGAAGAGGTTTAGATCTTTGTACACTTCGAATTCCGTCATTGAATTGGTCGGTGAAAATGAGAGTCCTTTTTAAGTAGATTAATATGTCTTTACTGTAGTTTGATTTTTAAAGGTTAATTACTTTTAGATCACCTTTTTCTTCCTTGACCTCTTTGTCCATGTTCATCCCTATTTCCTTCTGTTCCTGGAGAATCTCCTTACTCTCTCTTTTTGAGAGCTTCTTCCCCCGTTTTTGGGTCGCTTTCTTCAAGATCCCATCTTCCATAGTTGCCCCGCCACCTCCCTTCTCTAAAAAAGTTACCATCTTAATAGATTCTTCTTCTCCACTCCCTGACGAGGGAGTTCTGTCAGTGTGTTTTATCTGCGTTGCGATCGGCTCCTTCCTCTTTTGTTATTTAAGTCAAATAATTTGCCTCGACTTCAGTCTTCTAGATCTCTTCTAAACTTGGCTTGCTTGGTTGTCCTAAGAATCCTCTGTGTCTTCTCTATCTCTTTTCTTAGAAGATCATTTAGTCTGATAAATTCCAATTCCTCCTTGTAACCGGAACATTGTAGCATTTACAGAACCCAGTGAGGCCATACAAAGTGCAACTGATTCCTTAATTCTTAATCGAATTACACCTTCTCAAATACATCTACCTCTGGGGTTCTGCAATATCTTGACCATCCCCATAGAAGACTAATTTAACTTGAAAAATACTAACTCATTACCAAAATCTAAAACTGTCTTTCTTGACCTTGAATTATTGTTCCACAACCTCCCTAGATTTGTACCTGTGTAAGTGAGTCTGTCATCATCCAGAAGGGATGAAATCATGTTACAAATCTTTACAATGATTCATTTATATTAGAGAAAGTTTTTATTTGTATCACCACAGAGGGGTACTGTGGATAAAAAATAGATACATAAGTGTCACGTCCCAATATATTGAACAATTGAAAGGAAATTTGGATGATGGACTTTATAGGCACCACAATGAGAACATAATAAAATTAAATACATATTATTACAGCATATTTACAATTAAACAATACTAAAAACATTGACTATTCATTGTGCAACAACGTTGCCTTGATACACTTAACACACCACCTATTGAACTAATAACATTGGATTACTTATTGTCAAAGGAACCAAGGATCAATTTCCATTGGTATTGTTCCATCAGGTGTAACATAGAATAGTAGGAGGTGTGCTGTAAATCAGCTCAGCTCTACATGTTGCGTGTATGGAACGCTTCTTCAGGAGATTAGGCACATTCTCTATGAATAGAGATCAAACAATGATTTTCACAAACATTAATCTGTTTGTGAACAAAAACAAATATTCATATAGTTATATATGAAAAAATGAAGAAAAAACTGCACTATAAAAAGGTCAAAACAAGTGAATATAAAACAAAAAAATTAAGCAGCGATTCTCCTGTATGATATAAACTACAGTGTAGCAATAATATAAAATAATAGAATCACGCTAATCCAAATAAAAATTGAATCAGTTCATTATATAAAAAACATAAACAGTCCATATGCAGGTCCACCAGTGATTCAAGCAGTGAGTCTTGGTTATCCCTGATGATAAATCCACCATCAATCACCTTATGTGAACAGTGCTGCCAACAATAATGAGATTAGCCGCTTACCAGCTCCAATTGATCCCCCGTTACAGGGGATGACTAACATGTTGTGAGTGTGAGAGTGTGAAAATAGTTTACAACTGAAAAATATATAATGAATGAGTAAATATGGAAAATAAAAAATTAATAAATATGAATGTGTCGGTTGAAAAGAATCCTTCCTACCATGAATATGTATGAAAGGAAAAAATTATGAATGGAGCGAGTGAAATACTGAAAAAAATGGCATAAATGAATGAATAAAATGTTGGGGGAGATGTGATAAAATACATCTGGAGGGGTGTATATAATAACTGACAGAAGGGGGAGTTTAAGCTTGGTTGATGAAGGAATTGATATCCCACTCAACATTCATCCCGTGGGGCGAATAAGTACGTAATTCAAATATCCAGTACGTCTCAAGCCTGGAGACACCCCGGACTCATGATTCGCCCCTCCAGTTGGAAATGAACTTATCAATTATAAGAAATTGAGTTCCAGTGGGGTCCCGGTTATGGTGCGTGAGGTAATGTCTTGGTACAGTGTGGTTGGTCTTACCTGCTTGTATATTAGTAAGATGTTCACCCACTCTGACAGAAAAGGTTCTTTTGGTACGACCCACGTATTGTTTTTTTACAAGGACAGGTTAAAAGATATACAATGTATTGTGTAGCACAGGTAGTGAAGTGCTTCATGGGGTATATAGTTTGAGTAACCATGGACTGAAAACTTTCTGTTTTTCGTCTCCCATTAATGTTATAAAAACAAACCCTGCATTTCCTGCAGGGAAAGAAACCTTTACAGTTTTGAAAAAAAGGTGTTTTTTGGGGGGGATCAATGATGTTAGGGGCAATTTGTCCTTGGATAGATCTGGCTACTCTGAATATCACCCCAGCCTGTTCAGGGAGAACTGGGCCTAGAAGGGCGTCATTACGAAGAACACCCCAGTGTTTTTTAAGGATATTCTGAATTTGTCTGGCTTGGATTGAATAGGTGGTAAAAAAAGACCACCTAAATGTATCATTGGTTTTCTTCCTCGGATTGGTGACCAATAAAGACTGTCTATCTGTAGATGCAACTCTTTGTATTTCAACCTCCAATTCTCTGTGAGTGTAACCTTTTTCTATAAATCAATTTTTGAGGGTTTGGGCCTGAATGAGGTAGTCTACCTTGTTGGTACAGTTACGTCGCAGTCGAAGAAATTGGCTGCGCGGTACTGATTTTAGCCACTGCGGGTGGTGGCAACTGTCAATTGGGATGTACCCATTCCGATCGGTGGGTTTAAAAAATGTCCTAAACTCCAAGCGACGGTTATGGACATTGATTTCCAGGTCTAAGAAATGTATGGAGGTAAAACTGGCTTTGTAGGTTAGCTTGATGCCCTGGTCATTGGAATTCAAAAGTGTCATGAATTCTTGCAATGAAGAGAGGTCGCCCTTCCATAGGAGGAGGATGTCGTCTATATATCATGCCAAGAGAGCTAACTCTGGCCTTCTGGGTGAATAGACGACATCCTCCTCCCATTTGCCATGAAGAGGTTGGCCAAGCTGGGGGCAAACTTGACCCCCTTGAAACCAACAATAATTATGGGTCATAGCGAATTTAAGAAGATCCATAATAAAATTGCGCTGTAATACTGGTAGAGAAATATTCTGAGACAGATAATATTCTACTGCTGCAAATCCAAGATCGTGAGGGATGCAGGTGTAAAGGGCCGAAACATCAGCCATGAATAGAATCATACCTTCTTGGTAAGGAATGGATTCCAATAATCTGATAGTGTCTCCTGTGTCTTTAATAAAGGAGGATGTGTGACGGACCAGCGGTTGTAAATGATAGTCAATGTATTGACCTATCCTTGATGTGACCGAGTCAATCCCGTTGACTATAGGTCTGCCGGGGGGATTGACGGGGTCTTTATGTAATTTGGGTAAATAATATATCGCAGGAATGCGAGGGGCCAGAGGTATAAGATAGTCGCTTTCTTTTTTATCCAGGATCCCTAGAGAGGAACCTTCTTTAATTAGCTGGGACAAGGCTTTTTTGTATGTCGTAGTAGGATCTGTGTGAATGCATCTATAAGTGGTTGAATCATCGAGAACTTTATGCATTTCACAAATATATTTGGTTTTATCCAGAACTACTATGGCTCCCCCTTTATCCGCGGGGTGGACAATCAAATCCTTCCGTTCACATAGTAATTTTAGACCTTTTTTGAGATTGCGATCCAAGTATGTTTTTCTGATAGGTAGAGCATCCAAGTCTGACAAGACTAGGCTCCGAAAAACTGAAATAGACGGTGCTATTGCTCCTGGGGGATTAAACAATGAGGGATTCGAAAGCCCTGTATGAACATAATCATCAGTATTTCGAGAATAATTGTTGGGTGTTTGAGAAAGAAAATGTCTTTGAACACTTAACTTACGGACAAATTTTTGGATATCAATAAATGTACTAAATTAGTTAAAAGACCTTGGAGGAACAAATTTTAATCCTTTGTTAAGTACACGTTCTTCTTCTGTGGTTATTTGGGCTGTGCTTAGATTGAATACACTAGTAGTGGTTATGTTCTTTTTCATTTGGGCCCGCCTCCCCTCTCTGGTGCCTCTCTTCGCTCTGGACTTTCTGGATATTGATCCGTATCGCTGGGAAAATCCGAGCGATGGGAGGGTCCTGGATGACTGTAGTTATAATTAAAGGGGGATCTATTAATAGGGTCTTCCTCTCTGTGTGTGTATCCATAAGGATTGTAAGGGGTGGTCCTGATATTTCTATCTTGTAAAGGTTGAAACCTATTGTAAGTCTGAATAGGTGTTCTGGTGGTATGATCATACATAGGGCAACTAGATCTGTAGTTATCCCTATAGGCAACCCATCCTGATGGAGGACCCCCATGTCCACTATGTGAATATGGACGAGTGGAAGGTCCGCTTTGTTGTCGTCCCCGTGTATTTCTAGGTCTGTTACCTCTTTGGTTTGACTGATGGCGGGGGGGATAATTATTACGAGTGTTATAATTCTCATAGTAAGGAGGTACTGAAGGGCCTTTATGGTATGGTGTATGTGGCCGGGAAGTGGTGGTATTCCTAGTTGGGTAAGATTCCTGGTGATGTAACTTTCTGTCAGGTTTTGGTGTTCTAGGAACAGAAACTTCCATCACAGAAGCATCTTGGCCTGACGTAACTTGAGTGTCCAAGATCTTTTGCCATTTGAAGACAGAGTTGGTTTTATAATCGGTCAGATCTCGATTATATTTCTTTTGCTTTTTGGTATTCTGATCTTTCTCTTCCTTTTCCAAATGACTCTTCAAATTAGCAGAAAGAGATGTATAATCTAATTTAGATTTAAATGGTGTTAGCCTGTCTTTTAAGTCTTTGATTTCTCTGTCTATCAAGGATAGTCTCAATTTCTTTTTATCTATAAGAAGTCCTAAAAGCTTAATCCCAATCTCTTTAAAGTATCTGAACCAAGATTCTAGGTCCGTGTCTTCTTGTTGTGGAGAAATATCCCAACGGAGACCCCTGGGAACCATTTGTTCCTTGATGTACTGTTCGAGGAACGCTGTATCCCATTGGAGGTGTATCTCTGAGGTCATGAGATTCTTGAGCCTTAGAAACATACCCCCAATTTCTGTATCTGGATTGAGTCCAGTGAAAACACCATCAGTATTTACAGATCTAGTTGTTCTATATTCAAACACATCCATGTTTGTGAAAAGTGGGTATAAGCTGCTGTGGACAAAATATATATATAACACTGCGCTAACCCAAAGTGTAAGAAAAAAGCAGCTACATATGAATGTGACAAATGTTCAAAAACATGTGATAAAAAAATATAGCAGGAATAATAATGAACCAGTCAAAGGTAATATTCACTGAAACAGAAACGTAAGTGTGACTGTTATGGCACAATACACTAATAAAGTTCAATAGTGTCCAAATGGGTGAAAATGAAATGATGATCCCATAGTGGCAAGTGTATGGAGTGAATCCAACCAGAGTGGAGAATCTTCACATCTGCGTGTCAATGGTAATACGATCTTGAATGAAAAACTGATGAAATATGCTTACCAGAAATGGTGGATTCGAATGCCAGTGACACCGAATCGAACAGGCTCAGAGATCCACGATGGACATGGTGGGTCCAAGAAACCCCAGATCTCAAGGGAAATCTTCCCTCTGCTGTCACGGTCATGACTGCCAGTCCAAAACGCCAAGTAGAAGTCCCAGCCGCATAGAGGTCTCAGAGGAAAGGATGGTTCTCAAAAAAAATATATGGAAGCACCAATAGTGCAGATCAAAAGGTGTTTTTATTGGATGACACCAATAATCAAAAACAGTTTAAAAATAGCGTGATCACGTAAAAGCTTTAAAATCAAGTGTAGGGAAGAGTGTAGCCTATCTATTGGCCAATGAAAAATCATGAAATGGTAGAAATAAACAAAGAAATAAACAAATAAAATAGCCCACAGGAATGAAATCTCGGCAGAACCGTAAACCTCCATGCCCACTCAGATAGATTCTGAAACTTGTGGAGGGGGGTTTAATCCACATTTTGTACAGAAATACACCGAAGATCCTATATTAAAAGTTAATGGGAGAAGTGTTCATCCACGCCATCTATACGGAGAAGAATAAACAAACAGACGGTCACATGACCGCGTCTCCTCTGACGCGGCCGCATGACTAACATGTTGTGCATTGCGCAGTCGCAAATGCTAAGTCCGCGCGATGTGTGGGGAGAAAAAACAGGAAAGGCCACATGACCGGTCATCTGACAGAGTCATGTGATCTTAAGAAACCAAGAAACTCGCTCACATGGATAGATGGTATACCCAAAATAACAACAATAGGCTCCACATAGCATAAAACCTTTTTAGAATTCATTTAAATATAAAGTAATGCACTTACAGAAATTAGGTTGAATAAAAGCCTGGACAACGTCATCTCTGATGAAATGCATAGGGCGGAGTGACATACTGACGTCACCTATCCCCTCGTGTCCCGGAAGGACGAGTTTGTTTTGGTTGTGCACCGGCCGGTACACCAAACTTAAGGCTTTTATTCAACTTCATTTCTCTAAGTGCATTAATTTATATTTAAATAAATTCTGGATGTCTCGGGTATAGGAGAACAATATCAGCAGGAGAAAGGCCCAGGCTGGGTATAAGCCATAGGAGCTGTTTGATCCCCTGTAATGGGGGATCAATTGGAGCTGGTAAGCAGCTAATCTCATTATTGGTGGTGGCACTGTTCACATAAGGTGATTGATGGTGGATTTATCATCAGGGATAACCAAGACTCACTGGTGGACCTGCATATGAACTGTTTATGTTTTTTATATAGTGAGCTGATTACATTTTTGTTTAGCGCAATTCTGTTATTTTATAATATAGTTATATATGATATAATAAAGTGACATATACTTGCTGTACCCCACCCCTAATGTACCAAGCCAAAGAACGTGGGTCCAAATGTAGAGCGCACACCATAGCTATGGGGACACGTATAATATTGGTGTACTAATACCAGGTTTAACAACTATGTAGGCAGACAATGTTGACCCAACAGGGAATATGAATTGTATAGGTAGGTATGAATAACCATCTATATATAAACAATATATACTCCCAATTGTCAACAAGAAAAAGATGAAAACTTACACCATTATAATCATAATAGCATACAAAGAGGCAGGTATCCAAGGCATAGCGGAGATTACAGGGATGTATCACCAAAAAGTTATGCTGATCTATTTGTAAGGAATATAATAAATAAACAAACACTTTGTTAGAGAAGATATATATATATATATGGCAAATCTTAGAGTGAAGAGGGAACTGTCTTTAGAGAATAGTATCTTACCTATATATATATATAATAAAAACCCAGCTCAAAAGTGCATTGTGGTCAGTCAGAAGACCAACATATAATAAACATGGGTAATTGCAGTTTGGGTGTTGTTAGGTTGTTTAGAATTACAGGAAATTTTGTCAGAAACTTTTCATATACAGTACTTCCATATATCATGGTACTTTCTCATGCAGTCACCTGTTAGACATATACAAGAAAAGCATCGCCATAAGTCATTAGAGTGCCCTAAATAAACAATAATCCATATGGAAAGCCATCAAGGTAACACATACCAGGTAAACATCTCCTGCAGAGCTCCGCTGTGTCTGAACCACCCAGCGTGGTAAATGGTGGCTGTATGAGTCGCTATTGCAGCGTCCCCGGTTGTGACTTTAGATCGGCG
Source organism: Aquarana catesbeiana (assembly GCF_042186555.1). NCBI lineage: Eukaryota > Metazoa > Chordata > Amphibia > Anura > Ranidae > Aquarana > Aquarana catesbeiana. The sequence goes on along the minus strand of NC_133324.1, from coordinate 434,880,249 downwards.
CCGCTGGAAGTGACGCCAAACAACCCGGCCGCTAGCCATTGCGCATGCGCCCGGCATCCACACATGCGCCATGATGGCGAGATGACACTGAGCAGTGGGAGGCCCCTGATGGATGACGCAGCAGCAGGGAGGATTAATTGATATTGCTCTGCGAGCTGGATACATGATTGATACCCCAATCTGTATTGTGAACAGTCATCTCTCACTCTACAATAGAGGAGTTCATGGGCCCAGTTTGTGCTTCTTTCTTTTAGTTAATAACAACATTGTTATTTGGTGACCAGTGAAGGGTTAATACATTTTATGATGTTTTCCTAAACCTTTTGCAACCACAAGATGCTCCCACTAGTGCTGCTGACACATGCATGTGAGGTGCACCGGCGTTATAATGTAAGTACAGAGCCTTCAAATGTCAGACTAGCCTGCATTCTTTTTTGCTACTATATGGCTAGATAATCTATACAATCAATATAGAATATTGAACCATCATAGCATTATACATGACTCGTGGCTTGATTTTCTATCTAATACAGACATGGTCTCAATCAATACTACTTGAGCACCACTACCTACGTTTTTTCTGCAGCTTTGTGCAATCACATATAGTCACTTCACCTGACAAGGTAACTGTATTTATTGTGAGCAGTTTTAAATGACTTTTTTTCCTTTAGAAATGTCATTTTGTTGTGGTATTGTTCTAAACACGGGAAAAATGCGCTACTTTACAGGCATACTGAGGACACCCCCAGGCATGATATTTAAAGGAATATTTCATTTTTATTGTTTCACTTTAAGCATTATTAAAATCACTGCTCCTAAAAAAATGTCTGTTTTTAAAACTTTTTTTGCATTGATACATGTCCACTGGGGCAGGACCCAGGTCCCCATGTCGTTTTTTTTATCAATTATTTTTATCTATGTTGCGAGCAGTTTTGAATGAGATTTTTTTCCTTTAGAAACGTCATTTTGCTGTGTTATTGTTCTAAACACGGGAAAGATGCGCTACTTTACAGGCATACTAAGGACACCCCCCAGGCATGAGAGTTAAAGGAATATTTATTTTTAACGTTTCATTTTAAGCATTATTAAAACCACTGCTCCTGAAAAAAACTTCAATTTTAGAAACTTTTTTTTGCATTGATACATGTCCCATGGGGCAGGACATGGTCCCCATACACTTTTTATGGCAATAACTATAAGCCTTTAAAATTAGCACTTTTGGTTTTTCATGTTAGTGTCCCATAGACTTTAACGGTGTTCCGCGGCTTTCGATTTTGCCGCGAACACTGCATAATGTTCGCTGTTCGGCGAAAAAGGAAAACACCCAATGTTCGCATCAACCGTAAGTTCGACTCGAATATCGGGTGTTCGCCTGTTCGCCGAGGGCTCATCCCTAGTCTCTACATGGCTCCGGTACATCACCGACGTCTTCGTAATATGGGAGAGGTGAAGATACTCTTCGGGAGTTCTTTCAACGGATCAATATCAATGATTACAACTTCAAATTCACAATGTCTCACCATAAAAAACATCACATTTCTGGATGTTCAGGTGAATCGCAGCTTGGAGGGAAAATGTTTCAAAAGAGCACTGCTGGTAACACAGTGCTACATGCCAAGTGTTTCCATCCAACCCCCCTAAAAAATTCCATTCCATAGGGTCAATACCTCAGCTTACGTAGGAACTGCTCAAATGATGCTCTCCTAAAGGAAGAGGCTGGCAAACTTCAAAACAGACTATTAGAGAGAGTGTACAGCCGCTCTAGTTTACGTAGAGCCTATAATAAAACAATCCATCAATCTGGTCATGAACTTTTGTTCAAGCAAAACTCAAAAAATAAATCTGATCTCGATCTAACCAGAATAATTAGGCGTTTTTCTAAACAGCATACACAAATTAAGGAAATCAACCAAAGACATTGGTCCATACTTGCCGATGATCCTAAAGTCCAACAGTTTGTGTCCACAACTCAATCAATCATTTATAAACGAGCTACCTCTATAAAAGATAGGTAAGTTCAAAGTAAGTACAAAAGGGAGTCCAGCAAACAACATTGCCTGCTCTTTGGTTCTTGGTTCTTTTCTGTGTGGACATTGCACTTATTGTTCCCTTATTAGAAAGTAGAAAGTCTTTTCTATTCCCAATGGTGAGAATTTTAGGCCAACACATTTAGCCAATTGTCAATCATGATGTATAGTCTACCTAATGGCATGCAAGTGCCTTCTACATACGTAGAACTAAACAAGAAATTTGGCGCCACATTTCTAAACACATGTGTATCATGCAAATTGGGAATCTCTATCCCCCCAATAGACAGACATGTGGTGCTTAAACATGACTACAGAGTGCCCAAAAGTCACCTTCACCATTCTCGATCGGATACATATTCCATATCGCAGCGGTGACTGGAATAAAACCCTGCTTCAACATGAGCAGAGATGGATCTTTGGACTACATGCCACCACCTTTCCAGGCCTAAATTAGTTTGTATCATATGCTCCCTTTTTAAAAGGATTTACGTCAGGAAAGCCCCACTAGCCCAATACTGTATCTATCATTACATCTGGGGGGGACAGATAGCACCTGTAGGCAATTAACTAGTTCCCAGTTCTCCTAGAGTATAGGAGGCACTATCTAAGCTGCTAACCCTTTTGCAATCACAAGATAATCCCACTAGTGCTGCTGACACATGCGTGTGAGGTGCACCGTAATGTAAGTACAGAGCCTTCAAATGCCGGACTAGCCTGCATTCTTTTTTGCTACTATATGGCTAGATAATCTTTACAATAATTATATAATATTGAATAATCATAGCATTATATATGACTCGTGCCTTGATTTTCTTTTATATCTAATACAGACATGGTCTCACTCAATACTTTGTGAGCACCACCACCTATGTTTTTTTCTGCAGCTTCATGCCATCACATATTTAACTGTTGGTCACATATAGTCACTTCACTTGACAAGGTAACTGTGGGGGTTATTTACGAAAGACAAATCCACTTTGCGCTGCAAGTGCACTTGAAAGTGCACTGAAAGTGCACTTTCAAGTGCAGTCGCTCTAAATCTAAGGGGTAGATCTGAAATGAGTGGAAGCTCTGCTGATTTTATCATCAAATCATGTGCAAGCTAAAATTCTGTTTTTTTTATTTTCCTTGCATGCCCCCCTCGGATCTACAGTGAATTTACTTCCAAGTGCACTTTCAGTGCATTTTCAAGTGCACTTGCAGTGCAAAGTGGAGTTTCTTTTAGTAAATAACCCCCTGTATTTATTGTTGTCTGCACATCATAGTACACATATACTTTCCCCTTTTTTTCACTAATCTTGGTTTCATGATTTTTGTTTTTTTATTTAGTCTGTTACACTGTTCACACCCATGGTAACATCACATGTATTCACACACACACACATGCTATACAATTAATGATATACTCATTATTAGTATAAGGATAATGCACGTATATTTATCTTCACTTTACTTTCATCCATGTTTGGCTTTATCTTTGTATTAAATATAAAATTGTCCTTCGCGCTGGTGGATATTAAATGGTGAAGTGGTCAAATGAAAAATAAATAGTGCTGTGCAAAATAAATACTAATATTGCCGCAAAATAAGGGTGTTCACACCAAACACTTAATGACTAAAATAAAATAAAGAATAAATTTCGCGCAATATTAAGTGAAAAATAAAAAATAAAAATATTAAGAATATAGTGTATATAAATATATTGTGGAACACTGTTGTCTGTTAGGTGGTAGTGTTAAAATCTCTCTTATATACTATAATGATCGCTACTTTTACTCAAAAAAGTGAGGCTTAAATAGCAATAAATACTGAAATACTCCTCATACCACCCTATAACTAGCATGCATAAATAGATAATGACATAATGCATAAAAATTTGTGCATAAAAATATTTCCAGTATGTAAATCGTATATGGTCTTCTAAAATCCACAATCAAAAAACTGTGCAATAAAACATATGTGCAACCTTAAAAGATATACATTCCAATTTATGTGAAAAGTCAGTTTTGTTGCTACAATTGTTTGTAGATATTCTAGTGCCAAAGTGATTAAAATAAAAGTAGGTGAATATTTATATATAAAAACCAACTGTGAATAGTTCTTCTGATATTGAAAAGTATAATGTAGTAAAAATCTATCTTTCTGCTGCTGGTGTCTCTCAGTATGGTCTCACAGAACTCTCACCTTGCATTAGTAGTAATCAGGCATTCAGTAATATGTCTTTAAGGTGTGGGAGTGGTCTCTGGCAGCTTTCTCTTTCTATGTTATTTTCTCTCCTCCAACGTTCCCTCTCTGCAGCTCCACTCTAGTGAACTCAGTATGGGGGAGATAAAATAGGGAGGGGGGAGAAGAAAGAGGCTCCACTAGTGCATTAAACTTTTAAAATCAAAGGGGGAATATTTATTTGGTGTTACTCTTACATTTCTCATATTAAAAACAGGCAAAGTGAATGTAAAAAACGATCTGGCGTTCTCAGCGCCCTCTCACTTGTGCTTCAGATTCAGTGTGTTGCTCCAGCCAATCCCTACGCGTTACGACACCATCACGTGTCTTCATCTGGGGATCTGGAGTCCCCAGATGAAGACACGTGACGGTGTCGTAACGCGTAGGGATTGGCTGGAGCAACACACTGAATCTGAAGCACAAGTGAGAGGGCGCTGAGAACGCCAGATCGTTTTTTACATTCACTTTGCCTGTTTTTAATATGAGAAATGTAAGAGTAACACCAAATAAATATTCCCCCTTTGATTTTAAAAGTTTAATGCACTAGTGGAGCCTCTTTCTTCTCCCCCCTCCCTATTTTATCTCCCCCATACTGAGTTCACTAGAGTGGAGCTGCAGAGAGGGAACGTTGGAGGAGAGAAAATAACATAGAAAGAGAAAGCTGCCAGAGACCACTCCCACACCTTAAAGACATATTACTGAATGCCTGATTACTACTAATGCAAGGTGAGAGTTCTGTGAGACCATACTGAGAGACACCAGCAGCAGAAAGATAGATTTTTACTACATTATACTTTTCAATATCAGAAGAACTATTCACAGTTGGTTTTTATATATAAATATTCACCTACTTTTATTTTAATCACTTTGGCACTAGAATATCTACAAACAATTGTAGCAACAAAACGGACTTTTCACATAAATTGGAATGTATATCTTTTAAGGTTGCACATATGTTTTATTGCACAGTTTTTTGATTGTGGATTTTAGAAGACCATATACGATTTACATACTGGAAATATTTTTATGCACGAATTTTTATGCATTATGTCATTATCTATTTATGCATGCTAGTTATAGGGTGGTATGAGGAGTATTTCAGTATTTATTGCTATTTAAGCCTCACTTTTTTGAGTAAAAGTAGCGATCATTATAGTATATAAGAGAGATTTTAACACTACCACCTAACAGACAACAGTGTTCCACAATATATTTATATACACTATATTCTTAATATTTTTATTTTTTATTTTTCACTTAATATTGCGCGAAATTTATTCTTTATTTTATTTTATCTTTGTATTGAAATAATACACACACAGTAATTATTCTCCAATCAATAGTTTATTGAATAAGGTTGGCATATTAAATACGATATATGTAAAAGACTATATAGCACACAGATATGTACTATATAAATAAACCTTATAACTAAAAATCTAAAATTCTTCTTCTTCAGCATTTTTTAAGTTACTCTGTCATAATTGCTAAAGTATCAATCATTTATTGTCATTATTTGGGAGCTGCATCGCAGGTGTTGTCTATCCTCGCCTCTGGAGGGCCAAGAGTGTGGCTTCTTGCACGCCTTCTAAAGCCAGATTCTGCCTTTGAGGGGATGGGGACAGCTCATGGAGGCCTCTGGATCATTCATTTTCTTCTAAAGTTCTGGTCATATGACTGACTCCAATTTCTGGCAGTAAATATACCACATATCATTACTTTGTATACAGATTTCTGTATATCATGACATGTTACAATTTTAAGTTTCTTGATGTATCCTTTTAGAACAAAAACCCCCTGAAGAAGACCATGACTGTAAGGGTTGAAACGCGTTGGGATATCAATGTGGTTGTAAACATTGCCATGTGTGATGAAATTTGTCTTTTTACATATTTGCAATCAGAGCTCATATTTTAAAGTTCATGAATTTAAAAGAATATTTTTTCTAATTGTATAATAAAACAACTTTTTTTGAAAATCAATATCTCTGACTAATTTTTATTTGCTTCAAAAAAAAAAACCCTTGGGGGAATATCCCATTTTTCTTTTTTCTTTGGGGTGTACAGCCTTATTATCTCTCGTATGTGTCCTTCTATTCACTTTATACCTGCTTTCCTGGGAAACTTGCATACTGTACGGTCTCTTTTCTCTGGTATGTAGACCCACCCCTTTTGAGATGGAACGACAATTGCTCCAAAAGTCCCATAGTTATTCCCCTACACAAGGGTGAGTCTTTTCTTTGCTGCTCAGTATATTGTTGCAGAAAAAAAATCTTTTATTTCATTTCCAGTCAGAATGGTTATGCCCTGAGGCTTCTTCTTGCCACTTTTCCTCATCCTTGGATAAAAAGCAGGGGGGGTGTGCAGCTCCAAAGCAAGATGAAATGAGGAAGGTGCGGGAGCTCTTAGGGGAAGCATCCCCACTTAGCCATTAACAAACCATGCCTCAGATTTAATGCCTTTGGTACTAAAACACTGTATATATTTTATAAACTTATTTTAACGCAAATATTGGAGCTCTATAGCAGGATCAATTCAGTAGCTTGGACTGTTGTATCTTAATTGTCAACTGTCCCAAATGCATGAAGATCTGCTTAAACCAAGCATCACTTAAAATGGTGGCAGGACTAAGAACTGGAATTGTTTTAAAATAGCATCTTGGACATAAGCGGTTAAATAAAAATGTTGCACAAATGCTTAAAAAGATATAAAACTGTTTAAGCACCAGTAAATTTAGAAAAGTTACAAATTATAATAAAATGGACCACTACCATTATATTTTCTCTTTAGTACTTAAATCTGAAATCCAAGCAAGCAGATAAATAAGGTACTGTATATGTATATGGTAACTTTTTTAATGTTTGCCTGGAGTTCAGCTCTAAAGTAAGCTGTCGTGTCAAACATTTTCTTGTTTGTTTCAGACCGAATGTTGAAGGGATAGAACAGGTTTTTAGTACTACTTTCTTTCCTCCTCAAGGAGATTTGCCTTGACTTCTGGTTTTGGAAACACACCAAGAAATAAGTAGGAATCTCCCTAAAGTAAGGAGAATGCCACCTTTAACAGCTGTCATCAGAACAGGTGTTCTTAATAGAAAATATGCCCTACACTTTTGTGCATGTGACCATAAAATATTGTATTTACCCTCACTTTTTTTTGTTCAGAGAGGTATGACAAAGAGCTGGGCAGCAGAGCTCCATAAAAGAAATACAATGTATTTACCCTCACTTTCTCTGCTTCTGGCAATGGACACCTTAACTGTATTTCTTACAATTTTAAAATATATTAGAGTTTTCTTAGTTTTAAATAATATAACAGCATCAGATCCTCTATAGATGACACAAATGAAAAATTATTTCAGCCAAGAATCCAAACTCCCAGCAACTTTAGTTTTGTTATTATTTTACAGGCATCAAAGTTCAGGCATTACAGTACATTAGATATCTTTCATACATTATATTACACATTTTCCTTTGCATCAAATAGTTTCATATGTGAAGGGACCCTTATGTCCAGCTGTGTTTCACCTTCAAAGGTATCCATAAATTATTATGTTTAAAACATTTTCACACAGTAAAAACCTTTATTGAGCCAAATGCAAACCTGCCTTTAAATACAATGGTTGGTTTGTAAAAACACAAAAGGAAGAATCTGACTGGTACAAAACAAAAACACAGAAAGTTCTGTTTTAAATGCTCAGGCACACAAGCCACTAAAAACATAACAACTGTCATTTGGACTTCTACAGACCCAATTCCTAATAAAACAACTACAGAATATATAAAGCTGGAGCCTAAATCCCATAAATAATGTGTTCATTTATGGAAAATTAAAATTACATAACAAGGTACAATGCATAAAAACATTCTGGATGGTTGGATAACTGGTTACTGAGGCATCCTCCATATATACTCATATCAACTACAGCAACCTGACAAAAAGCCTATATCTTCAATGTGCATAAATTATTCACCTAAACCAACATTACGAGCCATAGTGAATATGGTTTGATAAATAAGGCATTTTTTCACTTTTTGATAACTTAGCTGCTCATAATATATATAATACAGATGTAATTCAAATATAAATGAATAACTAAAATTCTGCTGTATAGCCCTGTATTTTGTCATGACCACAGAGATAGGACACTAGTGGTGTATGCAATTCAAAAAAAGAAGCATAGATAATATGTCTGTGTTACAAGGACTTGTTATATGGCTTCTTCTAAATAAAGAATTTAAAAAAAAAGCATATACAGTGTTGCAAGTATATACTTGCATGATGAAGAATATATTATACTATGCATGCTATTGGAAAAAAACATCCAATCATTATCTATTGCATTTGTGACAAAATATCACATATAAATGTGCTGCACTAATCACAATTAATCAATATCAAGCAAACAAGAAAGAAAATGTTCAATCTACTGTAAAACACTGTGGAGTGATGAATACTGTGAATAGTGCAAAAACAGTAAAAGAAAAGGTAAATAATAAAGAATAATCATTCATACATAAACTACTGTGAACTTAAAGGTACATGTTTTTTCACCTTAATACATCCTATGCATTAAGGTGAAAAAACACCTGGCAGTCACCGGCCCCCTAGCCCCCCCCCCCATTTTATTTACCTGAACCCCTTCATTCAGTTGGCGGGGACGCGCTGGCTCCTTCTCCATGGGCTCCCTGCTCTTAATTGGATAGATTGATAGCAGCGCAGCCATTGGCTCCCGCTGCTGTCAATCAAATCCAATGATGCGGACGCCAGGGGCGGGGCCAAGTACGGCCTTCTGTGTCTATAGACGCAAATGCTGGACTCGGGAGCGCACCCCCAAGGTAACCCCCTAGGGGAAGCACTTCTCCGAGGGGGTTATCAGGTGTGGGGAAGAGCCACAAAAGCTGCCAGGGGACCCCAGAAGAGCAGGTTCTGGGCCACTCTGTGCAAAATGAGCTGCACAGTGAAGGTAAGTATGACATGTTTGTTATTTAAAAAAAAAAATACCCTTAGAATCTCTTTAATTTCCCCAAAAATCCATAAAACACGAAAAGGAAAATCTTCATATGTGCTCCAATCCCAAAATCCACTCCTCCACCCTGGTTATACAAAGGGGCTTACCAGAGAAACACGACCCCCTTTTTCAGAGAAGACATATTGCATATGATGGTAGCATATACAATGGGTGGTATCTGCCACCTCTTATGGAAATCTCCCTCTGAACATCATATACATGGAAAAAAAGAAAAAAGAGCCAAGCACTCCAAATAGTGTAAATCTGACAATAATGTTTATTTAAAATAGCTTAAAAAGACTCCCATTAAAACAAAAATGACAGCACTGTACAATATAACCCCTCCGGGCACTCAAACCGCAGGCTTGCATAAGCGTGGTGACATCACGGCATTCAGCTCTGCCCGATGTGTTTTGTCATAAACTACATAATCTGGGTCTGAAACACCATGCCTATGTTACCAGTCTTTATACATCGCTAGTGGGCAATTGAGAATATGGAAATGTAGAGCCTAATTTCCCGACCAAAACTTTTCCTATTATTGAAAAAGGCCGCTAACCCCCTCTTGTGGTTTAAAAAGAATATTATCATAGTGCATTTAAACAGGAGAAGTATATGGGGGCAAGTCTCATATACAAGCCAAAATAAAAATATTACAATTAATATAATAAAAATAACGTATAATAAATTAAAACAATTTTATTTCTCCACTGCCCATAGTAAATAAAATAAAATGAAAGCAAACAATTTCAACAAACTATTTCCGTAAAGTGGTAATACACTTACACATAGTAGATGAATAAAGATGAATAAACAACTACATAAAATTTTAAAACATCTAAAAAGATGGTTATTTAAACATGTTATCTTTCCGTGATGGGACCCCCTTGAAAATGACAATAGGTTTATCTGTTAAGAGGAGACCTAGAATATTGTATTTTTTTAAAACAGGCCAGTGTTTCCTCATGTTATTTATAATGTAATGTTGTGTAGAAAAAGTGGTGGTCAAAGACCAAAAACTTTTATCTGATCCATTTTATACTCCTATCCTTGGCCACTAAAAGTGTATCCCTATCATGCGATTCCTACTTGAGAAATGATCATGGCGAGATTTTTTTCTTTACTGTATATCCTTTGTCCACAAACCTTTCTCTAAGTACTGCTGCCTGAAAAGTGAAATCAGGACAAATTCTGGTCTCCGATGGACATAGATGACATCCTCCTCCCACTTAGCCATAATAAGATTGGCTAAACTGAAGGCACACTTTGCCCCCATTGCAACTCCCCTATTTTGAAGTAAAATACTGTCCCCCAAACCAAAAATAATTATGTGTTGTCGCAAAATATAACAAATCCATAATAAATCATTTTAGAAAAACTGGTATACTGGAATCCTGGTTGAAATAGTATTGAACTGCTTGATATCCTAATTCATGAGAGCTAACAGTATACAAGGACACCACATCCACTGTGGTTAACAAATATCTGTTCTTGCACTCAGTTTTCCACAACAGATTAATAGTGTGTCTTGTATCTTTTAAAAAAGAGGGCATCCTGCTAACTAGGGGTTGAAGAAAGTGATCTATATACAGTATTTGCCTATTTTAATTGGATGTCCAGCAGGATGAATGGGATCCTTGTGCACTTTAGGCAAATAATAGATCACCAGTAGTCATGGGTCCAAGGGAACAGTAAACTAAATCTAAAATCCCCTGACTATATCTCCTATTCACTAGTTTATGTAGATGTTTTTGTAAGCCACTGTTGGATTTTAAGGGGGCATAATGATCCCCATCGGACAGAATTTTGATCATTTCCGAAACAGTCATTCCTATTTAGGACTTCCTATTTATTCGAACATCTTAGAGCATTTATTAGAACATTTATTAGAACATCCCTATTTATTAAATACCTCCTCCTTTGTCTGCAGGTCTTACAGCTAAATACTTTCTTTCACACAACTGTTTAATACCTTTGTGGAGGGTATGGTCTAAATTGGAATTTTAAATTTAAGTTTATCTAAATCCTTGAGGACTAGATCCTTGAAGATACTAATAACCAGGGATATAGTTCCCGGGGGATTAAAGTTAGAAGCATTAGCCAAATTTAAATTTAAATGTTGAACATCAGTAGATTCAAATCTCCTTCTGTGTTTAACTGGATTGGTGATGAGGTTTTACATTTAATTTACAAACGTACTTCAGAACGTCCATGAAAGTTTGAAATGTATTGACCTTACACATGGGGCATATTTCAACCTTCAGTGCAAGGTAATTTTTTCTTCGGCAGTCAATTCCACTTTACTTAATTGAATATGCCTGCTCCGACTACACCATTTTTCTTTTTTGATTGAATTGTCTTCCCCCTCTAGTGTCTCTCTTTGTTCGATTCCCCTAACATGGTTTATCATGTGAAACCCAGATTGTTGGATCTCCTGGGGTCCTGCCTGTAGTTATAATTTCCCCCTAGACTCTTGATGGGAGTCAGATGGAGGGATAGTATGATGCTCCATATTTCTCATTCCTCGAATATTGTCAAAATCATTATCCTCTTTTCCCAGTAATGGAAGGTATCTGTCATGTGTTGGAATATATCTCCTCCCAGGGTATCCATTCCTTCCACATGGCAAGCTAAATTCTTCCCTTCTCCTTGGACCACTGTACTTTCTATAAGGAGATCTGTTTAAATGTCTCCTTTTGTCATCCTGTAAATATGGCCCATGTCCCTCATATTGTATCCTTCTCCCTCTCACAAAACCTCCACATCTCTCTACTCTGTTATTCAGTTTTGCCCCAATATAATAGCTCAACCAATGAACATGTCCTTTTTTCATAATTTAAAGGGTTTTCGACATAAGAAATGTTCGGTCTGTCAGATAAATCAACTTGAAAAGAAAAAGGTTTGTTCCTTTTAATCCATCGTTACCTCTTGGATATACCCTATAAAATCTTTCATTACCTGTACCAATACCAATGGTCCTTAAGTGTCCCAAACATATTAGGAATATAAAGAGAGGCTTTAAGGGACATGGTGTAGAAAAATATTACGCAGCTCAACACAATACATTTTCCCCTGGGACTCTCTACCTAGAAATAGACAAATACACTTCGCATCAGAGAGGAAGTTGTCAAATTTACACTATGAAGTGGCTTCAGGGGAGAAGAGGGACAGCCAACAACAGATACCTCTTAGTAAGCCTATGGGTGATATCACCACCCAGGCACTGCAGCCATTTTCAGCTATCTTTCCTCTGCACAGAAACTGGTAGCTGGGGATATCAGGTGACCGGACCGGAACAACTTCAGAATAGGTAAGTATAGACATCTTTCCTTTAAAGGGTAGTTAGTATAGAGCTTAGAATGGGGGTGGGGGACTATTAGACTGAACTTCCACTGATCAGGACACAGTTTAACTGACAGCCCTCTATAGATGCTAGTACAATCTACAAAGGAAAATATACAATTTAGGCTTCCACAGTATTAAAACTAGTAAACACCAGTATATTGCTGCAACTGGCAACAGAACTGTCCATTTGCTCAACAGCATCATATTTCATTAAAAGTAATAATGGTTTTCTCTCTCCATTCTGTTGGTTTGAAGATAACTCATCAATTCTCATTCCTCTGGGCATTTTCTATAGGAGTGAAAATGCATCCATAGCAACAGACACATCTGGTGATTCTTTGTTTTATTACAATTTAGGATTTTGAGAATGTATTAACCTTCACACCCATAGTCTTCTGTTATCACCAGTAATGGCAAAGTCTTCACTAGAACTTAATTAGACAGTAAAGCCTCTTATCGATAAAGATGGAAAGCTAATGTAGCAATGTAATCATTTCCTTTAGTCATTCTCCAGTGGCAGCATGGCTAACAACACAATGTGATGAAGATATTTATCAAATACATAGCCACTGTCCGATATATGCAATTTTAACTAGCAATCATAACTGCTGTGCATCTTAGTGGTACCAAGAACATTAATCTTAGAAAGACCCCATTAAAAAAAAAGCAGAATAGATATAATTTTTCATTCAACACTTCACTGTTTTACAAAGCACTGTAGAGTTACGCAGTGGTGTCATGGACATTTGGAAAATGTAAGTGGAATGTCATTTGATGAAAACTTGTGTAAGAGTTTCCTAATATCTGGCAACTATCTATTTTATATGGCAAGCTTTGCCTTACCATACCAAAGATTATATGATTTTGCTTTCAGCTTGGTAAGCCTGTAGGGCTTCAAACACAGTACCTACAGTAGAGGAGCCACACACACGAAGGGTCTTAGCACTATATTGTTCTATAGTAATGGTTCAGAGTTGTAGTAAGTACAACAGAGGAACATTATGGCACACTAGTGGACAAAACAGTATCAACACAACCCACTGTAGTAGTGCAGTAGGTTTGCAGTAGTGTTACCAAATGACGTGCCTCTGTTGGAGGAGTGGCAGTGTATTCTGTTTTCACGCTGCACTGACTGACTGATAAGGGATTCTCAGAAGGTTTTTCAGCACCAGACAGTATCCCTTACTTTGCCCCTACTCGCAAGGAACCTTTCCCTGCACTAATGAGTTCCTCACTCTAATCTACCACTTACTCAAAGTGCATCCAAATAACATGGGATCCTTTATTTAAAGAGGTTGTAAACCTTCCTGTGTTATTTGTACCTATAGGTAAGCCTAGAATAAGGCTTATCTATAGGTGCTGTAAATATCTCCTAAACGTGTGCCGCCGCCGAGTTTACTTTCTCTTTAAAAGCTCCCTCACTAACCACTTAAGCTCCAGAAGGTTTTACCCCCTTCATGACCAGACTATTTTTTGCTATTCGGCACTGTGCTTCTTTAACTGGCAATTGTGCGATCATGCAACACCGGACTCAAATTACATTTATATCACTTTTTCACACAAATAGAGCTTTCTTTTAGTGGTATTTCAGCACTGCTGGGTTTTATTATATAAACAAAAAAAGACTGAAAATGTTGAAGAAAAAAACCCAATATTTTCTAATGTTTGTTATAGAATATATCCAGTGAAGTCAAATTTCTTCATACATTTAGGCCAAAATGTATTCTGCATGTCTTTAGTAAAAAAAAAAGGCCAATAAATGGATATTAATTGGTTTGTGTGAAAGTTGCCCCTACTCGCAAGGAACCTTTCCCTGCACTAATGAGTTCCTCACCCTAATCTACCACTTACTCAAAGCGCATCCAAATAACATGGGATCCTTTATTTAAAGAGGTTGTAAACCTTCCTGTGTTATTTGTACCTATAGGTAAGCCTAGAATAAGGCTTATCTATAGGTGCTGTAAATATCTCCTAAACGTGTGCCGCTGCCGAGTTTACTTTCTCTTTAAAAGCTCCCTCACTAACCACTTAAGCTCCAGAAGGTTTTACCCCCTTCATGACCAGACTATTTTTTGCTATTCGGCACTGTGCTTCTTTAACTGGCAATTGTGCGATCATGCAACACCGGACTCAAATTACATTTATATCACTTTTTCACACAAATAGAGCTTTCTTTTAGTGGTATTTCAGCACTGCTGGGTTTTATTATATAAACAAAAAAAGACTGAAAATGTTGAAGAAAAAACCCAATATTTTCTAATGTTTGTTATAGAATATATCCAGTGAAGTCAAATTTCTTCATACATTTAGGCCAAAATGTATTCTGCATGTCTTTAGTAAAAAAAAAAAGGCCAATAAATGGATATTAATTGGTTTGTGTGAAAGTTATAATGTCTACAAACTATGATATATACAGTATATTTTAAAACTGATCAATCCTGATGTACTGATGGCCTATCTCATTTATTGAGGCCCTAAAATGCCAGGACAGTACAATTACCACCAAAATTAACTCTTTTTGGAAAGTAGACAGTCTGATGTATTTAGCAAGAGACATGGTGAGTTTTTTAAGTTGTAATTTCTTCCTCACAACTTTTAGGAAAATGAAGAAATTAAATAACATTTTTTTTTTTTACAATTACAATTTTTTACAATTTACAATTTTTCATACTGTCACCATTGCAGTACAGCATCACCATATGACTGGTGTGGTGGTGATCAGGGATACTGACTGATGACAGTATGTAATATTTTTAAAAATGTTAAATTATTTTGTATTCAATTTTTGTTACGTTTTAAAAAAAGTTTTAATCTTTTTCATTTTTTTAACATTTGTTTTTACAAAATATCATCAGGTAGTTCAGTGTCACCGACACTAACATAGCAGCACTGTACTACTCTGGGGGTATGATCAGGGATTTTTTTAATATATACTGTTAACTTTAGCGGTCATGAATGGGTTTCCCATTCATGAACAGCTTGCCTTTGATTGTGATCTGTGATTGACTAAGCTAATCACATGGTACAGGTAGCCCGGTACCAGGTGATTGCTGTGGGCCAATCTGAGATCGCAACAGTATACAAGCTGTTCATGAATGGAAACCCCTTAATGACAGGTTGTTTACATTGTTATCATGTCATTACTATGACCATTCATAGCAATCACATGGTACCCGGTTACCGGTTTCATTTATCCGCTGCAGGCTCAACTCAATCATATATATATGTGTGTGTGTGTGTGTGTGTGTGACTACACATACATATATACACATATATATATGTACTGTGGTGGGGTGGCAAGTGGTAAAGAACTCAGCCAAAATTTGATATCAAATCAGATATCTACCTTCCCTCAAGATGCCTTACAGAGTCTCTAAGGGGACAATTTCCCTTAGACACCCCTTCCCCTGTAGCATCAGCACAGTTGGCACCTACAAGACAGAAGAATGCCTGCACCTGCCTACAAACCAGCTATTTAACTGAAGTTCTCAAAAAAGTAGATTAAAAGAGAAGTTCAGTTTTATTTGTTTTTTTTTTAATCATACTTGCCTGGGTAGATGCAGCATCGGTCTGCTGCTATATCTGTCCCTCGCCGGCTCCAAAACTGAGAACCGAGTGATCAAACACCACTGATCTCTCGGTTCTCAGAGCTCTTTGAGCAGAGAGCTGGTCACTGTCAATCACCGCTGTCTGCTCCCCTCCGTGCACTCACTGGAGCATTGGGCTGTGGAGGGGGAGGGAGCAGCTGGCTCAGGCTGAGCAACGTGCCGGTCCAGGGTTGTGGGAGGATGCCAAACATATTGTCGGCATTTTTCCCCAGCCTAGACTAGCTCTGTGATGTCAGCTTACATTGGAATTCAGCTCACTGCTGAAAACGGGTCACATGAGTGCAGAACGAAACTGCACTTCTGTGATCCAGAGGAGAAGTACAGCCAGAAGAGCTTTTGCTGTTCTTCTCCTTTAATCTGAATGTTTGACACAGCTGTAAAATGACTGGCTTAGGCACCGTTCACAAATATGCAAATTGAATGAGTTTTGAAACGCATCCGATTCGCATGACACGTGAACCAAACCGGCTTTACATGGAGCCAGTGCACATATCTGCAGTGTAGTGGCAGTGCAATTTCAGTGTGGGGGGCTTTTTGGAATCTGGAAGATCCCGGCCCCCCCATGTGAATGAGGGTGCATTATACCCCTACTCATTCACCAAAATAAGTGTAAAAAATCCATACCAGACTTAAGGGTCTGTTATGGATTGGGGGGACACTCCTTTTTATTTTTATTTTTTGTGTGGGGTTCCCCTTAAAATCCATACCGGACCAGAAGGGCCTGGTATAAATTGGGAGGCGACCCCACGCCTTTTTTTTTCTTAATTTTTTATTTCTGGCAATTATTTTGCTTACATTCAGCTGTCAGCACTTATGAGTCATCAGCTATTGTTAAAGATGCCGGTGGCTGCTGGCTCCAAAAAATTGCATCTGAACTGTATCTGGAAATCACAGCTGAACTGCTGAACAGCTGCTTTGGAAATTTGCAGTCAAAACGAATAGGAAATTCACACCAGACATGTGTGAACCTAACCTAACACATAGTAGAGCTGAACTTTAGGATGTTCAAGCCAAACCCAGCCTGTTCATAGTTGAACAAACTGGCTATATTTGGTCAGTTCACCCAACGAAACTCCCAGCTGCTGTCTGTAGCACTAAAAATACAACATGACAAATCTCTGGCTGGCTGGTGTATGTAAACAAATCAACTAGGTATCTTTCATGACGTCATTAACAAATTAACGTCACCCATTTAGTGGTGGCAGCACTACAGCCATGCTAGCACAGCAATAGTGGTACCACCACTAAAGATCTGCCATTATGTGGGCGTGTATATGGGTAAAAAAAAAGTAAAAAACATAAGAAGCTGCGCTTAAACATATATAAAAAAAAAGTGCAATTGAATAAGATCAATCAGATCAGTCTGATCGAACTGTGAAACAAATCACCCAGGATGACTACAAACAAGGCACATAATAAGTGAGCATTAATGATAAATAAATGAATCCACAGTCCTTGAAACTTCCAAAGAAAGGAAATGTTTGATAAGACACCATGTGATACAATCTTCAGTGACTACTAATAAGACAACGTGAATCCACCACCACATAGAGTGCAAGCTTACCAGCTGCACAAGCTGTCTAAGCTTGTGGCTAATACCCAGCCAGGGCCTTTTATCTTCCCAGCACATCTGGTAACTGATAAGCCAAACGTTCCTGGAGACTTGGAGTATATCCAGCGGTCAACAGCCAGCCACAAGAATGACCTCCCGGTCTTGATTGAGTATCTCTCCTTCCTGCAGTGTTCTGCTAGATCTGTGACACCATTTCACATTGTCTTGCTGGGCTTCTCTGTTTACCTATGTATATAGGTGTATATGTGTTAATTTATACAGACAGTTAGAAGAGACCAGTCATTCATCGCTTTGGCTCTGAGGAAGAGGGTCCTCCCTCGAAACGTGCTAGCCACCTTGCAGTACCGTCTGGCCCTCCAGCATCTTCGGTTCCAACTATAGACCTAAGGGAAACCGTTCGCTATTGCTGTTGCTTTGACATGCTTGTATACCACGTTAATAGGTAAGTATAACCATTGCTGTTTTTACCTCTATTAAAATTATTTTTGATAATGAATAATGTCGGTGCACCCTCCCTTTTTTCCTGTATGTTGCACTTCAATATACTGCAGTAAAAGTGCACTAACGCAATTCAATATACTGCAGCAAAAGTGCACTAACGCACTTCAATATACTGCAGTAAAAGTGCACTAATGCACTTTAATATACTGCCATAAAAGTGCACTAACGCACTGCAATATACTGCAGTAAAAGTGCACTAACAGATTTCAATACTGCAGTAAACATGTACTAATGCACTTCAATATACTGCAGTAAAAGTGCACTAACGCAGTTCAATATACTGCAGTAAAAGTGCACTAACGCAGTTCAATATACTGCAGTAAACTTGCACTAACGCACGTCAATATGCTGCAGTAAATGTGCACTAATGTACCTTGATTGTAAACCTGCCCTGAAACACTAAACAGACACTGACACTAAACTTACACTCTACACTCACAATAGAATCACAATAGCACACTATAGTGCACTAACTTGTAGTAGCAATTAGGGATGAGCCGAACACCCCTCGGTTGACCCCGCCCCCTCTGACCTCACGTGATGTCAGAAGAGGGCAGGGTAAATGACACTAAAGTTAAAATGAATGGCCGCACTGCACTAACACTGCACTATCACTATATTCACACTATACTTACACTCTACACTCCCAATAGAATCACAATAGCACACTATAGCACACTAACTTGTAGTAGCAATTAGGGATGACTTGAACACCCCTTGGTTGACCCCGCCCCCTCTGACATCACGTGATGTCAGAAGGGGGCAGGGTAACCCAGTCAAGTCACCATGTCGCCCCAAGAGACACAGCCAAGAGACGCCTCCCATCGAGGCAGAGCTTTTTTTTAATAAAAGGAATTGTCAAAAACCTGTCTCCTGTCGTTTTTACTTTTTTGACACTTTTTTTGGTGAATGGGTAGGGGTACAATGTACCCCTACCCATTCACATAGGGTAGGGGGCTTCCAGATTCTGATAATCCCCCCACCCCCGCAGACCCCCACAACCACTGGGCAAGGGTTGCTGGGATGAGGTTGATAACGAAGAAAAAAGTTCCTGCGCACAAGTGGGTAGCTGAACAAGCGGTATTGGAACACAGGCCTTGCTGCCCTTAAGGATGGGGAATCCTAGCAGACAACGAGATAAAAGAAAAAAAGGGCGCACCAGCCTTGTGCATTATCCTTAAGGTAAAATTTATTATAATAATGATAAAAAGGAACTACTTACAACCAGTAGTAAAAGATCCCAAAAGTATAAAACAATCTTCAATCACAGCATGTAGTGAAGAAGCAGCAGAGCCCACCGGAGGTGCCGGAGGAGCTCACAAGAGTCACTGCTTGCTGACGCGTTTCGAGGGGAACATCCCCTCTTCCTCAGAGCATGGCAGTGAATCCTTCTTCAGCATTTCCCTCTTTTATTATAATTGAATCCACATACCCCTTCAATCAATCAGGCTCAATTATGAGAGCCCCTCCTTTCCACACCCCTACCCAGGTGGGCGGACCAGCAAATAAGTAGAAAAATAAATAAACAGATGAGTGATATGTGCTACCTAGTAGTATTAATAGTAATATTAACTCTGAAAAATAGCCAAAATAATAGTGATAATGTTATTAGTAATAGATAATGGTAATAATAAAAATGCCCACTAGAGGGGCATAGCCAGACCTTTGCCAGCTGCAGTACATACCGTACATATAATAAGTGAAGGTGATCTCCATTAATTTGGGATAAATGCTGCTCTTAACAGTGGCTGCTGATAACCTCTGTCAATTACAGGGAGCCGCACCGCCGCATATGCCCCGTTCTCCATAATACAAACGAATTGTCAAAGTGATGTAAAAGTGTGGAGCGCACACCAGGCGTATCTGCGCTCCAAGCAAAGAAAGGGGAGGGCTCGTCAAGACCTCCTCTGCGACGTACGTCGCTCATGAATGAAGTCAGCGGCGGAAAACGGGACAGTGCCATGTTGCTGGAGGCAGCATTAAGAAGGTCAGATAGACCTATGTAAACAAAATGGGGGAAACGCTAATAGGCAAATAAACTGCTGCCATTAAATGTACGACACCCAGCAGGAGTACACATTTACTAATCTGGCAGTGATGAAAACTAAACAAAATAAAGATAGAAACAAAGATAAAAATGAATACTAATGATGCAAAAAATTATTATGCAACCAAATCCTATATAATAGCTGATCACATTTGGGCGATTGGCTCCACCTGGGACAATCTTGGGGGGGGGGGTTCCCAATGAAACTGCGCATCAGAACTTCATCAAAAATTGCGCTAGGGAATAACAAAACAGGGGATAATGCTGAAGGAGGTAAACATATGCTGCACTATGCAGTAACATTATACAGTACCATTAATTAGGATAAAAAGCATGTAAGTGCATTGTGTTTAAAAATAAGTACATTATGTACATTATGTAAAAAAATTATAATAATAAGAGAGGTGTGCAATAAATAAATTCATTAATTAGTAAAACAATAAACAACACTCATATATAAACACATATAAGCGTATCTCTCTCAATAGTTACTGCAGGCAGCATATTGTTGTGAACAAACAGATATCAATGACAATCAGATAATAAGTTTCATAAAGTGGAAAACTTCATGGATGGAATGGCAACAACAGCAATGATAATAATACCAAAAATCATAGAGACCTGGTAGAATGGTTCAGCCTACCCTCATCATAAGGTAACTTAGCACCTATTGTACATTAACCAGAGCCAGGGGTGTATAAACAACACAAGGGGAGAGAAGGGAAGAGGGGGGGAGGGGGGGAAATAGAGGAAATTGCAAAGGTGCTCTATATAGTTAAACGATTTTATGGACCTCTGGATCCTCATTGAGCCCCTTGTTGGTCAAGCTGCTGAGGGTGAAGATCCAGTAGGCCTCGCATCTGTAAAGCCTCTGGTGCCTTCTACCTCTATCCAGACTAGACTTATTCCCAAACACTCGCATACCAGATGGATCTCCATGGTGGGCTTCATGAAAATGTTGAGGAACCGGGTATTTCACTCTAGTATTGGTGATATCACATTTATGCTCGCCGATACGCACTCACATGGGACGAGAGCTGCGCCCCACATATAGACGCCTGCACGTGCAAATGATGCCATAGACCACATGATCCGTACCACAATTGATGAACTGCTTCAAGTGGTGGACCCTGCGGTCACTACTAGGAGCTATCAAGCTTCTTAGATCTCAAGGTTTCCTATACACTATGTTTGGACCATCCGAAAGATGCTTACTCAGCACTGGATCATGCTTAAGGATGCCCCAGTTCTTCTTTAAAATGCTCTGTATAACAAAAGCTTTATTCGTGTATTGTGTGGAAAAACGAGTTTGTATAGTGTCAGGATTGGTAGTGGAAGTGGGTCGTGAGTCATGTACGACAGGCTCATCGTACAGATTGGCATATTTTTTAAAGGCAGACTCTATTAAAGCAGGATCATACCCCTTGTCCAGGAATTTATTCCTGAGGATATTACTCTGCTCCAGATAATCACTCTTCTTAGTGCATGTGCGCTTTAGACGGCAGAACTGTCCATAAGGGACGTTCCTAATCCTAATCTAGGATGGTGATTGCTGTCAGCATGCAAAAAGGAGTTGCCACCACTGGGTTTAAAATGTGTCTTGGAGAGGATGTTACCATCTGGGTCACTCCTAAGTTCAAGGTCCAGAAACACCAAGCAATCTTTACTGATAACGTGGGTGAACTTGATTCCAAAGGGGTTGTCACTACAATAATCAAGGAATAGTAATAGTTCCTGATCTGTCCCATCCCAGATGTTGAGAATGTCATCAATGTATCTGGCAAAGAGGACTAGGTTTGCCCCAAATGGGTTATTGCTACAGATGAACAATTCCTCCCAATAACCCATAAAGATGTTAGCATAGCTTCGGGCGAACCTGGCCCCATAGCCGTACCCTTGGTTTGCAGGTAATGCTCACCCAGAAAGGAGAAGTGATTGTGCGTGAGGGAGAAATCTAAACAATCCAGCACGAATTTGGCCTGCACGGAATTAAGCGTCCCATCTTTGGAAAGATAGTAATTTGCTGCCCTTAGACCATATTTATGGTCGATGGACGTGTAAAGGGAAGCTACATCCAAAGAGAGCCATCTGTACCTGGGCTGCCATTCATAGTTGGATAGGATCTCTAGCATGTGGCTAGAATCCCTAACAAAGGACGGGAGACTTGTCACTATATCCTGCAAGAAGTGATCAATATAACAGCCCACATTACTGGAGACACTATCGATCCCTGCAATGATAGGTATACCCGGGGGATCCACTTCACTCTTATGCACTTTGGGGATATGGTAGAAATGTGGGGTCAGTGCATGCTTATTATAGAGGAAGTGGTATTCGTTTTTAGTGAGAACTGCATCGAGTAGAGCCTGATCCAAAAGCTTTTTCAGATCTTTGGTGTACTCAATAACAGGGTCACCTTTCAATTTGATATAGGTATCCGTGTCCCCCAATAGTCTCATTGCTTCAGTTATATAGTCTTCCGTATTTTGAATGACCAAACTCCCACCCTTGTCAGCCTTCCGAATGATGACATCCTGATTTTGCCTAAGGCTCTTGACTGACAATCCCAACGGGTCAGAGTGCTTGATAAATTTGTTCCCATTAGTGATAGCAGAATGGAACCTCGTTTTAAATGATTCAAAAACCACATCGTAAAAGGTGGAGATGTATTTTCCTTTGGCCCAATGCGGGAAAAAGGAGGATTTAGGGGCGAAGGAAGTGTGAACTGTAGCAATGTCACTGGGATGCTCAATGATAGATAAAGACAAATCCCCACAATCAGCCTCTGAATAGAGATCCTCTAGAATGTTGAGGGCAGAGGCATCTTCTACACTTGTATCCGAAGAGGAACTGGGCAGTGGCTCTACAATATTGGGATTCGATGGGGGCTTTCCAGCATCCTTAAGTAAATAATACCGTTGAAGGGTAAGTTTCCGTACATATTTGTTGAGATCAACAAATAGTTCGAAAAGATCCGGTATACTGGGAGGGGCAAAGTTTAAACCTTTTCTAAGCAAACACGGAGTTGGACAAGTTATAGATTTTAATAGTAGCATGAGTGTGTTTTACACTCTGCCTCTTTTTGTGCCCCTTGCTCAAATTTGTCACGAACACCCCATAATATTCGCTGTTGTGCCTGACCACAGGGGGTCTGTCAGAGCCGCGTGCGGGGGGTTGGGTGTTGGGGGTGCTGCCAGAGCTGTGAGCCCCGCAATAGGGTGCTGTTAGAGCCGCAAGCTCCAAGGGGGTGCCTCTGTCAGAGCCCAGAGACGGGGGGGCAAGTGTACTGTCAAAGCTGCGAGTCCCGCGAGTGGGGGGGTCAGTGGACAGAGTGGCTGCATATGATGTGCACAGTGACTGTATTTGGTGGGCACAGTTGCTGCACATGATGGGCACAGTGACTGTATTTGCTGGGCACAGTTACTGCACGTGATGGGCAGAGTGGCTGTATTTGGTGGGCACAGTGGCTGCACATGATGAGCATAGTGGCTGCACATGATGGGCACGGTGGCTGTATTTGGTGGGCAAAGTGGCTGCACATAAGGGGCACAGTGGCTGTATTTGGTGGGCACATTGGCTGCACATAATGGGCACAGTAGCTGTATTTGGTGGGCACAGTGGCTGCATATGCTGGGCTCAGTGGCTGCATATGATGGGCACAGGGGTTGCATTTGACGGCAAAGTGGCTGTATTTGATGGGCACAGTGACTGCATTTGATGGGCACAGTGGCTGCATATGATGGGCACAGTAGCTGCATATGATGGGCACAGTGGCTGCATTTGATAGGCACAGTGGCTGCATATGATGGGCACAGTGGCTGCATTTGATGGGCACAGTGGCTGTATTTGATGGGCACAGTGGCTGCATTTGATGGGCATAGTGGCCGCATATGATGGCCACAGTGGCTGCATTTGATGGCACAATGACTGCAATTGATGGCACAGTGGCTGCATTTGATGGGCAAAGTGGCTGAATTTGATAGGCACAGTGAGGCTGCAATTGATGTTTTTTTTTAAGTGTTTTTCCAAATTTTTCAGTTTGTTTGCGCCCCCCCAAAAAAATTTTGAGCACCAGCTGCCACTGACTACATTATGGCCTCATCATACAGACTGGTTCCCCACACCGTTGCTTACAAAATAAAGAAAGCTTGCAGGGAAAATGTCTTTTTTTTGGCTTTATAAATGCAATTATTGCTGCAGCAGCTTCTACACTGTACAGATGTGCCACTTTACAGGTAGACTAAGGGTCCCCCAGGAAAGATATTGAAAGGAGTTTTTCATTTTTATGATTTTACTTTAAGCATCAATAAATCACTGCTCATTTAAAAATGACACTTTTTACAAAATTTTTTTCATTGATAAAAATCCCCCAGGGCATTACCATAACCATTGTATGCCCAATTACTTGCACATAATCCTTCAAAATGGGCACTTTTGATTTTTTCAGTTCAGATAGACTTCGATGGGGTTTGTTTTTCAGTTCCGAACTTTTGCAATGTTTGAAAGTTCCGGGCAAACCAAGCAGAGGGTCGTTCGGCCCATCCCTATGTGCAAGCAAAAAAGCTATTTATTTTTACTAACATATGATTGGGTATTCTTTCCTAAGTGAGACTTCACCACATTACTTTGCAAGAGAATTTTCACAAGAGCTTAAGAAAACAGCCTTTTTGCAAAATTCAAGAATTGCAAATTCTCGTATGGTAATATTCATTAATTAATCCCCGCCAGTTGTGTTTGGGTATTTCAACTATATGAAAGATGTGTTAGCCTGTAGTTTATATGTAAATGTATTTTAAATTGTGTACAATAAAATACTATGGGCTGCATTCACTAAAGCAGATCACATGCAGTATTTAGATGCCATTGCCCGGACACATTTTCCCTAAAAATCACATGCAATCTTGAAACTGTGAATTCATTATGCCGTTGTATTGTATTTACCACAAAACGCTGAAATTGCACAGTATGTACAGCTTGAAAAGGAATAAAACTTAATTCACAGCTGGAAATAATTAAATAAATGCATGCAGTAATTAGGTAGTGGTCCAGGCATGCGAAATGATGGAATGATGACTTTGGTCACCACACCTCAATGGGCAGGGTATGTTTAAATGCACGAAATGTTTAAAAAGGGGCACCAATTCACAATCTAATGAGCATTTGGCTAGTCTCCACTCACATTTGACAGCTGGACCTTGCATTCCTCCCACCTAATGGAGCTTTTTGAGGCTAATTTATTGGAGTTTCAGGCCATTATAAGGAGGGCGAGGAGAAGAAGAGTGGTTGTCATGCATCCACCTTGCTTTAAGCAGAAGTGCTCACTAAATTTCCTTGTCAAAAGAAGTTTATTGAGTATACAATGTTATAAAGATACATAAAGTAAGTTTACAAGGATCTATAAAGTAAGCTCATTGTTTTACAGTAGGGTTTATATAGGTAAATATCATGAAATTTCAAATATTAAACATTGGGTTCACGTAAACCTAAATTAAAGATATATATAATTTCCTTAGTTACTTTTGTAGGTATTTAAATGATTTATACCTACTATACATATTGTTTACAAGTAGAGTGTATATAGGTTAAATAAATTCTGATAATGAGCTTTAATCGTAAGGTGGAGAAAAGGAAAGAGAAAGAAGAAAAAGGGTTGAAAGGTAGAGGTATGGTCCACAAGGTTGTCCCGCTCGTCAGTTTATTATTCTTTTTAGTTCTCTTTGAAGCCTTAGAATGGGTGTCTCTGTAAGTCATTTAATCTGTTACCATGGCAACAGGACAGAGTCATTGAAGTTTGACAGGAACTGTTGTTTTATCCAAGGATGCCAAAGTTTTTCAAATTTTGGAATTTGATTTTGATCGATGGCTACCATCTTAGCATGGGACATTGTATTATTCATTCTGTGAATTGTTTCTGCTAGTACCAATGTAGGAGATTTCCATGCCTTGGCCACTGTTTGTTTTGCAGCCGTTATTAGTTGGATCATAAGTTTGAATTGAGAGAGTGTTAACCATTCCGGTTTTAGATTAAGTAAAGTTAAATATGGATCTGGTTGTATTATTTTTTTAAATATTTTAGATGCAATCACGAAGACTTCCTTCCAGAAGGTTTGGATTACTGGGCACGTCCACCATATGTGTAAATATGTGCCTATTTCTGGGCATCCTCGAAAACAAAGAGCTGAGGTATTAGGTGAATATTTTGCCACTCTAGCGGGTACAAGGTACCAGCGAGTTAGGACTTTATAATTTGTCTCCAGTGCTAAGATGTTGGGTGAAGATGACTTAGATGTGAGCCATATGTTAGACCAGTCCGTGTCTTCTAAAGTTCGTCCCAGGTCCTCCTCCCACCTCTGAACGTAAGAGGGTCTATTAAGATTTGCTACTCCATATAATTGATTATAAAATGATGAAATTGTACCTTTAGCAAATGGATCTTTTGTACAGATTGATTCAAAAATGGATAATTGGGATAATGGTGTATCCCCCTTTAGGAATGGTGTATAGAAATTTTTGATTTGGAGATATCTAAATATCTCAGAGTTTGGTAGATCATATTTTTCTCTAAGCGATGGGAATGAAAGGAATGATTTAGATGCTATGAAGTCATTTAGTGTCTGAATGCCTGATGTTGTCCAAGCTTTAAAAGAATTTGGGTAGATCCATGCCGGATAAAAGGCCGGATTTCTGATAAAAGAAAGGAGAGGCTTGTGTGGAGATTGTAACTGATATTTGGTTTTTAGTTTATCCCAGAGAGATAAGAAGTGTTTAGTTATGGGATTATGAATTTTAAAGCGGTCTTTAGGATCAAGCCATAATAAATTTGATATTAATAGAGGGTCATTTTCTGAAGCCTCTATAAATACCCATAATGGGATTTCCTGTTTTGCATGGTATTTGGACAGACTGGCCAAATGTGCTGCTCTGTAGTAGTTAGTAAAATTAGGGTATCCCAGGCCTCCTTTATTTTTGGGAAGATGTAGTGTGTGTATAGGTATACGTGGTTTAGAAGAGCCCCATATAAACGAAGTTGCTCTTTTTTGTACTATTCTCAAAAAATAGGAAGGAATTGGAATAGGGAGGACTCTGAATAGATAAAGCAATTTGGGTAGAATAGTCATTTTGATTGCATTAATCTTCCCTATCCAGGATAAAGGAAGTTGCGACCATTGTTTTATTAGATTTGTGATCTGTCTTAATACAGGAGGATAATTGGTTGAGAATAAGTCAGAATGAGATGCTGTTAAATGAATTCCAAGATATGGGATTGATTTTTCTGCCCATGTGAATGGGAGTGCAGCCCTAGCCGGGATCAATTCCATGTTTGTGAGTGAAATATTAAGCACTAGGCATTTCTTAGGATTAATCATAAGGCCGGATAGGGCTGCAAACCCATCAAGAGCTGGTTTTAAGTTAGGACCAGAGACCTGTGGTGATGATAGAAAAAGTAATATATCGTCTGCAAATATACATAATTTGTGTGTAATACCTCCTACTTCAATGCCAGTTATAGTCTGGTTTGTTCTGATGTATTGGGCCATGGGTTCGAGTATAAGGGCAAATAATAAGGGAGATAATGGGCAACCCTGTCGGGTACCTCTTTCGATATTAAAGGCTTCAGATTTGTATCCAGCATATTTTATATAGGCTTTGGGTTTTATTATATAATGCTTTGATCCATGTTAAAAAGTGGGGTCCAAAACCCCATTTTTGTAATGAATATTGCATATATTGCCAGGATACTGTGTCAAATGCCCTCTTAATATCGAGAGATAGAAAACATAAAGGGATTTTCCGTTTTTTAGCAATATGTGCCAATAACACTGCCCTGCGTATATTATCGCCTGCCTGTCTATTTGGCATGAAGCCTACTTGATCTCTATGTATTCATTTTCCTATAATGCTATTGAGGCGTTTTGCTATTATTTTTGCTAATAATTTAATATCGAGGTTTAACAGAGAGATAGGCCGATAATTCACACAGGAAGTATCATCAGAAAGGGGTTTTGGGATCATACAAACAATTGCCATTAGTGTTTCTTGCCGAAAAGAATGTCCATCTAGAAGTTTGTTAAAAGTTTCAGTGAGAATGGGAGAGAGTATTTCTGAGAATGTTTTATAGTATAAAGCCGAGTAGCCGTCTGGGCCTGGTCTTTTATTAAGTTTTAGGTCTTTTATGGCGTTAGCAACTTCATCTATAGTTATAGGCTCATCCAAACTGCTTTTTTGATTTTGAGATAACTCAGGTAAGGTTATTTTTGAGAAGAAGGATTCAGCCTCTGTAGGATTAAATTCATTGTTTGTCTTGTATAAAGTTGCGAGATGTGAGTGAAATTTATGGACTATTTTAACTGGATTACAAGTGTAAACATTTTTTGATAATTTCAAACGTATTGGTTTGAAAGATTTGTTAGTTGAATTTAATGCCCGAGCCAAATATGTACCTGGTTTGTTTGTATTCATGTAGAAATTGTGTTTGGAGCGTTTGAGGGATTTATCAACTGACTCCATGAGAAATAGATCGTATTCCAATCTAGATTTTTCCAGATGAGATTTTGTACTCTGAGATGGATTATCTTGGAATGATATGTAGGCTGCATTAAAATTGAGTTCTAGTTTTTTTGCTAGATTTTTGCGTTCCCGTTTAAATAGTGCCATTTGTCTTTGTATTGTACCACGCAAGACAGGCTTATGAGCTTCCCACAGTGTTATTGGGGAGATGTCTGTTGTATTATTAATTGATATGTATTCCTTTAAAGCTTGTTCAATGGCCATCTGATGTAGTGGGTGTTTGAGCATTATGTCCGGTAAGTACCACGTTGGGTCATGCGCTTTTGGTATGGCTGAGGCTATAGTAGTGTATACTGCATTATGGTCAGACCACGGAATCGGAATTATATTTGATGCAATAATTTCTGGTATCATTCCTATTGTTAGAAAAATATGATCTATTCTGGTGAAGGTTTGATGAGGGTGCGAGAAATAAGTGAATTTCTTTTTCATTGGGTTACTTTCTCTCCATGAATCTACCAGATTGTATTTGGAAAGAAGTTGAGAAAAAGGTAATCTAGAGGTTATTTTGGATGGTGTAAAAGGTGATTTATCTAGAAATGGGAGGAGGACCTGGTTCGAATCCCCACACATTATCACTGTTCCTATTTTGTGTGTATTAATCACTTGTAATATATGTGAGAGGAATGGTGTAGGTTGTTTGTTAGGAGCGTAGTAGGAAATCACCGTGATTGCTGTATCCATTATATAACCCATGAGTATCAGGTATCTACCTTCTGGGTCTTTAATTTCTGATGATAAGGTGAATGGTGTGGATCGGTGAAATGCAATTAGAGTTCCCCTTTGCTTGGTACAGGCAGAAGCCGTGTAAATTTGTTGATAAAAAGGAGAAATATATTTTGGAGTAGAATCTTTGGTGAAGTGTGTTTCTTGGAGGCATACTATGTGAGCCTTCTTGTTATGGAAAGTACGGAAGGCTTTGGTCCTTTTTTGAGGGACATTTATTCCCTGAACATTCAGGGAAAGTATATTCAATGGTGCCATGGCAATAGATCAAATAGTTTTGACTTACTTTTTGTTATGCAGAGCTGACTGCGCAGATCAACCTGTGTGGACTGAAGAGATGAATAGATAGAAAAGAAACCAGTGAATTCTGGAGTAAAGAGTAAACAAAAAACATACGAGATTAGATGATACATTGTATAAATTATTTTTTGCAAGTAATCACAATTTACCCGTGAAAGAGAATAAATATCTCTCTCAGGGGAATAAGTGCCTTCGTCACACTCCCACATAATATGGTTGGGAGAATGAGGAGGGCTAATGGGGGTACACGGATCTTCCGCTTACAGGAGAGAAGTGCTATGTCAAAAGACATCAAAATGATGTTTCATTAATTGGAGTGCAGAATATAGTTTTTGTTGAAATTATTTATTCCAGGGTGGTTGTATATGGTTAGTCTTGCCCTAGGCTAAATAATTCAGTTAGAAAGGTACTGTTAATAACTTTGGTATTGATGAAGATAGTTTGAATTATTTTGGGATTTTAACCCTTTTAGAGTAAACAATTACATATTTTATTCATACGTAACTGTTTAGATATGTTAACTCATAAAATTGAGGTTGTATTGCTTCAGATTAGAATAAACAAAAACATAATTCTAGGAACTAGTTAGGTAATAATATATTTGTTTTAAGAAAAGAAAGAAAAAGCTTCCATTACTTCTGGATTATTGAACATATTTGTCCTAAAAAGTAATAAATCTATTGTTATTACCTGATAATATATAACTGAACAAGAATTTCCTTATTTCACTTATATATTCTAAGGCTATATGAATCAGAAGTAATAAGAAATATAACTGGAATGTAACATGATCCCACACAGTGTGTGACTATCAGAATGCAGTTACATTCAGTTATAAATATAGGTTTTTTATAGAGAACCATCTCTTAGTATAATAAATGAAGAGATATCAGGAATTAGGATGTCAGTCCATTGAATCTTCTTGGTCCATGGATGATGTGGCATAACGGCCTCTTTTGTGAGAATGGTGATTCCCATTTTGTTCTGAAATTTTCTGGGTGCTGCCTGAAGGTGAAGATGATGCCATTCTTCTGCTTGTGGGAGTGTTGCTGCTTGTGGGTTCTGTCAGATTTAATTTTAAAAGGGTTTGTTGTAGTTCATCTGCTGATCTGCTTCTGTAAATTGTACCTTGGTAGTTAAATCTGACTGAAAAGGGGAAGCCCCATTGATACATAATGTTGTGGCGTTGCAGTTCCATTAGTTGGGGTTTCATGGATCGTTTTTTAGTAATAGTAAGTTGGGATAGGTCAGCAAAAATTTGATAATTGTGTCCTTGAAAATTAAGTTCCTTTTTTTCTCTTGCAGCAATTAGTATTTGTTCTTTCGTTCTGTAATAATGAAATTTTGTGATTATATCACGTGGGGGTCCATCTTTCTTTTTGGCTGTGAGGGCTCTGTGTACTCTGTCCAGTTCTAAACGTTCAATAGGGATATCTGGCTTTAGTTCTTGTAATAGAGCAGTAATAGTAGATTGCAGGTCTGTCACAGTTTCAGGTATTCCCCTTATGCGTAAGTTTAAACGTCTGGCTCTATTTTCGTAATCTTCAAGCTTAGTTTGAAGTATTAAATTCTCTTTTTTTAATTGTTCCAATTCTGTTATATTTTCTTGGGTTGTAATTTCAATTCCATCCATTTTTATTTCTAAAGCTGCGGTGCGGTTTCCCAGCTCTCTTATTTCTTTGGTTAGGCTTTTTGTTATTTGGTCTGAGGTTTGTTTTAAAGCCTTATGAAGCATCTTTTCAAATTGTAATAATATTACTGGGGATACTGAGGAGGCTTGTGGAGAAGTTTGTGAGAGGATTTGTTCTGTATCTGACTCAAATGGAGAGTCTTGCTGTGACATTTTCTGTCTGTGAGAGCGCCCTGATGCTGTATCTTGTGAGGTGACTGGAGCTGCTTCAGCTGCAGTGAGTGCCTGTGAGCTCTTTGTGAGGTGATTTTTATTTCTGCCACGGTTTCCTCCCAGTACCATATTTCCTGCCCAAACTTTCACAGTTTGTTCCCTGGGGCAAAAAGGTTCAAATGGATACCTTTTGAGCCTGCAGGCTCCGCTTTGTCCTTCTCTTCTCTCCTCAGCGATGTGGAGCTCTAACAATGCATGTCTGCTCTGCTAGGCTCCGCCTCCTGCCCTCCGTGCTCACTAAATTTCATCTGTCTAAGAATCCCATTATAAAAAAGAAAAGGATCTTGCGCTGATCCGCCTAAATCGTGTAATAAAACAACACCACTAATGAACCTAAAAATCAATGGATAGGTAATTAACACAACCCACAAACCATGTGTATGAGAGACACTACCTATTAGAGTCTGAATATAGGTGCGCTTCTCAAATCAATATTAGTATTCAAGTGACAAAAATCGGAAACACACAAACATAAAAAAATATTAAAACACTAATTCATCAAAGTGATATAAAAAACCAGAAGAAAGAAGTTCATATTAATATTAAATTAACGTCCATATAAACAATAGGGCTCCCGGTGACTGGAATGTGCAAAATGCAATAATAACATGCAGTGGCAGGGTGTTCACACAGTTCCTTTCCAACAGTGTATCATGTCTCTTACCGGAGACTGTGGATCTCAAGCTATAGAGATCAAATTTGCTTTGTACTCCACAAACTCCTGTGTTATTCAGAAAGGATAACCTGTCATCCACCGAGAAGGTTCAGCCTCATCCAACAAACACTTTCTCTCTTAGCAATCCCAGCATGTATAGAACAGTGATCCTCAGCATTTTATCATGTGAAGGAAGAAGTAGGCAATTCATAGTGCAGTATGTTGTAAAACTCCAATTAATTAAAAAATTGTTGCACTTATAATTAAGATGATAAAAAAAACAGCGGTTGATATAACAAACACGGCAGCAGACCTCGCCATTCAGTCAGCTCATGTGCACAGACGTCTCAGATGTGGCTCCACCCAATGCGTTTCCCCTTAATAGGTGTCAACTGGGAAAGGAGGCTCCTAAGAATCCCATTATGCTGCTGTTTGTGGAACTGCACCCTTTTCTGGAGCCCACTATGCTGCGCAGTCACACCATTCCACCTATGACCAAGTTGCTGGCTGTCCTGCACTTTCTTGGCAAGGCCTCCTATCAGATGGTAGTTGGAGAGGTGGTTGGAGTATCACAGCCATCTTTTTCACATTTGCTTGCTAAGGCCCTGCAGGGTTTCAGGTAAACTGCCCCCAAATATATCTATATGTCTACCACACGTCAGGAGTGGGATCAAATTAAGAACGACTTGTATACGGTAGCTGGGATTCCCAATCTGATGGCTGTCATAGACTGTACTCATGTCACTTTTTTGCCCCCTCTGATAAAGATCATATCTACCCTAATGGGAAGGGGAATCAGTCTCTGAAGATCCATGTTGTCTGTAACCCTCTCACTTCAACACAAGCTGTATGTTTCAGAAGCTCTGAGCCCTTGGTTGAACATACAGTATGTCACATGTACTAGCAATACGCTCATTTTACATAAAGATGTTTGGACATATCTTAGGTGAAAATGAACACCACACAAAAGCATTCTTTTATGTTTGCTTAGCTAAACCTTCATTAAAAGAAGTAAATAAAAACATAAAACCAATATTTCATCCATCAACATTACTATTAGGTCAAGCAACCAGTGTTAGACCAGAACTGTGTTGTCAAGGATCTCGTGCAGCAGGTGCTCATTCCCGTGCAGTAAGTGCTCACTCTCATTCAGCAGCTGCTAATTTCCATTCAGCAGCTGCTAAGGCTGGGTTCACACTATACTACACGACAGTAGTACGACTTTCATCCTACTTTGCTCTGCGACTTCAGTCCTACATTGGTCCTACATTGATCCTACTTTGGTCCTACATCTCTCCGACTTTCATGAACAGGATACTACTTTGATCCGACTTTTCAGATAGTACACTTGTCCTTTGACCAATCAAAACTAACACACAATGGGAGGGGCTACAGCAGGGGACAGGAAATAACAATGTCGGATGCCAAAGTCGGATGGTTAGGACAAGGATCCGACTATGATCCTACTTCAATGAAAGTCAATGGGCTGAAGTAGGATCAAAGTCAGACCAAAGTAGTACAGGGAGCATTTTCAAAGTCGGACCGACTTGTGTCGGACCAGTTAAGACGGCTCCCATAGGGAAACATTGAATTTCACACGTCATGCGACATGAGCTCCCAATGTCGGAGCGTTTGTCGGATCAGTGTGAACCCAGCCTCATTCCCATGCAGCAAGTGCTAATTCGAATGCGCATGTGCAGAGTCACAAGCATAGAAGCCAAAGGTGAGCAATCCGGAATGCATCCACAGATTCTGGCGCCCAGCAGCCTATTTAAACTGAGAGTCTGCCTGCCTTCAGTGCTGGATTATCTTCAGCTTTGGTTCCTGATTCTAATCCATGTCTGCTAACCTTGTTCCTGACCCTGTTACGTTTGATACCTCTCTTGGATCATCCAAGCCTGCTATATCTGTTTCTTGCTTATGTTACCGACCCCGGCTTGGATTTATGACCACGTCTCCGCCTCCTGATTTGGTACCCCACCGCCAGCACGTTACCGACTTCTGACTTTTCCCGACCTTAAAACTGATCCCGATTCTGCACCTGTCTGCCTGACTCCCGCTGAACAAGGCTTGTGACCAGACTCCACACCACCACTGTGTCATGTACCTGGGTGTCAGGATGTTCCTGCTGTCTTGCAGTGGCCCCAACCGACCACTTTGAGGGGGCTCCAAAGCTTTCTAGGGTTTGTGAATTACTACAGGTGCTTCATGAAAGGTTTTGCCTCCATTGCCACCCCCCTTATGGACAACCGTTGGGAGATGGCCTTGTACAGTTTGAGACTACAACAATCACCCTTCAGGTAGGCGCACTTCACAAAGAGGAAATCGTCCTGTCTCTTATTGATTCTCCACTTCTGCCTGTTATCCTTGGTTACCCATTGTTACAACAACACAACCCTTCTTTTGATTGGGTAAATGAAGAACTAACCTCTTGGGGGCTTTCCTGTTATCTGAACTGTTTGTCTCGACCCAAAAGACTTTTCTTCTCCAGTAGGGGCAGGTTTTTTCTTTGTTAAAAAGAAAGATGGGGGTCTTGGACCATGCATAGACTATCGAGGTCTAAATCAGATCACTGTTCCCCTACCCTTTGCCTCTTATTCTAGAATTGTTTGTTTGATGTGCTTAAAGCGGGATTCCCGGACAGCTAAAAAAAAAATTTAAAGTCAGCAGCTACAAACACTGTAGCTGCTGACTTTAAATAAGTAGACTTACCTGTCCTGGGTGCCCGCGATGTCAGCCGCCCAAGGCCGACCCGTCCCTCGGCTCTCGGGTCCCAGCACCGCCATCCTAGGTAAGGGAAACAGGCAGTGGAGCCTTGCGGCTTCACTGCCAGTTTCCTACTGCGCACGCGTGAGCAGCGTGGTGATCTGTGAATGGCCCCGTGGTTTTCTGGGAACACACACAGTTCCCAGAAGGCAATGAGGCCACTCAGCTAGGAGCAGAACACGCTGTGAAATAGGAACAGGCAGATTAGGAAGACTGCCTAGCAACAAGGGTTCAGGTAAGTTTACTTTTTTTTTTTCAAATGTTTTTTTTTAATTTTTTTTAGGATTTTTGGTGAAAAATTTTTTTTCAGGGTAGCCCTCCACTTTAAGGAAGCCGTTATCTTCACTAAGCTGCTATGACTAGGAAAGGTACAAATTGCAAAGTGTGGCCCTCAGAAGCAGAATCAGCTTTCCAGCAAGGCTCCAGTTCTTCAGCACCCAAACCCCGATCTCCAGCACATAGTTGAGGTTGATGCCTCTGAAGTAGGAGCAGGTGCCGTGCTGTCTCAGAGGCAACCTAGGTCGAATCAATCCAGTGGCATTTTTCACTAAACAGTTTTCTCCGGCGGAGATGAATTATGATGTTGGGAATCGAGAACTACTGGCTATCAAATTGGCATTGTCTGAATGGTAACTTCTTCTGGAAGGGGCTCCCAAGCCTTTTTCTATTCTGACTGATCATAAAAACCTGCTGTATCTTCAGAATGCTAAACGTTTAATTTCATGTCAAGCTCGATGGGCTCTGTTCTTCTCCCGTTTAATTCTGTTCTTTCTTATATCCCTGGGCATAGGAACAAGAAAGCCGATGCTCTTTCCAGACAGTTCTCTACTTTTAAAGAAGATCGACCTACCAAGCAGTATATAATCCCACCTCACAAAATTGTTGCACAGATCTCTACAGCTCTTTCCCAACAGTTACAAGAAACCCAGAATCATGCTCCTCAAGGCTTGAAGATACCACCAGGTCGCCTGTTCGTAGCCCCCCAACCTCAAAAAAACTGAATCCTCAGCACACAAGCTCCACTTTGGACACTACCTACCACAGGTACCATACACATTGGAAGGACACCTGTGTGTTCAAGCTTCAGCTCACTCATACAACTGCCAGGTACTTGGAAGGGAATTGTGCAAAACGCCACTCTCATCATCAGGGGCTCCACAGTCAGGTACGTGACATGTGCAAATCCACTGTATTTACAAGCTAGAGGAAAGTGCCAAAGGAACTTAGGTGTCCCATCCCAATTTAATATACACATCTTAATGACAAGGAGATGTTTGGTCTCAACATTGTCTAGAATGACAATGGTGGAGATGTACTAAAATTGGAGCACATACAATTTGGCGCAGCTGGGCCTATTAACCAATCATCTACTAGGTGTTATTGTTCAAGCTTCATAGAACAAGCTGAATTTAGAAACTGATTGGTTATTATGACCACCTGCACCTGATTCTTTGGGCTCCAGTTTTAGTACATAGCACCCAATGCCTATTGTCCATATTCAAAAAGCACACATGTGCCAAGATATAGCAATTACTTTGCCAAATAGAAAACCCCAAAAGGACTTGAAAGTGTAACTAAGGGCAAAACTGGTATTGTTTTCATTTTGGATAAAGTAATGGAATGTTAGAACAACTGTCAGTCTGTTTTCACGATCAGTGTCCCATTGATGAGATTCACCTTCTGTTATTGTTTGGATGACAAGACAAAATGTGGATTTTTCTAGTCCTCTCACTCTCACTGATAAGGACAACCAGTAGAAATAGAAAGATGGAAGAGGGAAGACAGCAAGAAAAACTGATGATGTTCTAAGCCCTCTCCTGTATTCAAAAAAAATGTCACCTTCAGTTACACTTTCTTGTGGTGTAATACAAATTTCACATATAAAAAAGAGACTTTAGACAAAAATGGTGGTTATAGTTTAACATAATGAAAAGGCAACAGTAGATCAAGAGGCAAGTCTTCTGGGGGATAAACGCCAGATAAACGCCAGAAGACTTGTCAAGCCACTGTCTGAGTAAGTTAAAGTGGATGTAAACCCGATTCATGAAATTTGAGCTGGACACATATATCTGTAGTGTTTTCTTATCTCTCTTCAAATCACTATGTCCCGTAGCTGTCTCCTGCTCCGTTCTTTTGTTATCAGCCTGATAACTCCTGACAAGTTCTTTGCCACATATGATAAAAACAGCCTGAGTTCTGTGTTGAGGAGGTTGATATAAATAGATTAGCGCAGAGCTGAACGATTCAACGATCAGCTCTGAAAGGCTCTACCTATGAGGAGAGGGGGTGCGTGCCTTTCTTCCAATCAACTATCTTGGCTATATGCCCAGGCTTCACTACAATGCTAACAAAAAAAACAATATATATAGTTGCGCTACTAAAAACAAAAATTATAAAAGTAATAGCAGCCAGCATCAACAGTGTAGTAAACCGTGCAATGAAATACAAATAAATATAAATGCGGCGCTAAGTGTTATAAAGAACGGGGTGGTAAACTATCACCCTGTGTATAGTAAAAATTTTTGCTCGTGACAGCGATTATAAACCAAAACAGATAAAGTGAAAAAACAGTCCCCAGTAACTGGAGGAGGTGTCCATAATAGAATGTGATATTTCTCGTGAGGAGAAAGGGAAACATATGTGGATAATGTTCTTAAATCAATAAGTGGTCTTCATGTATTCAAGGTCCACACATAAGTAGAAGGAGTGAATACGCTTACCAGAGGGGATGGACACACTCACCATACGGCGGGCTGTCATTCAGGCTTATGGATCGATTGATCCTGGGGGTACTTGCTAGGAGGCACTGGTAGTAGATTCCAATGGTCCCATCTGGAGCAACAGTGAATGGATGGTGGTACTCGTATCCACAGCGGATGGATGGATTCACCTTCATGGAGAGCAGACAGCTGGAGCATACAGATTCCACCGCACAGGATGTCAGATCATCGGTAACCACAGTCACGTGATAATTAAGGATGAGCTCAGGCGTGTTGCTAAGCCGCACATGCAGAGCCCGCCAGGAATTTGGTACTGCACAGCACTAAGCACAAGCAGTGAGACATTTCCTGATCTCTGCACCCGGCTGCAGAGATCAGGAAATGTCTCACTGCTTGTGATTAGCGCTGTGCAGTACCGAATTCCTGGCGGGCTCTGCACGTGCGGCTTGGCAACACACCTGAGCTCATCCCTAATTGTAACGTGACTGTGGCTACCGATGATCTGACATCCTGTGCGGTGGAATCTGTATGCTCCAGCTGTCTGCTCTCCGTGAAGGTGAATCCGTCCATCCGCTGTGGATCCGAGTACCACCATCAATCCACTGTTGCTCAAGATGGGACCATTGGAATTCACTACAGTGCTAACCAGGAAGAGAAAATATCCTAACATGATCTGAACTTTCTAAACAGTATATAAAGCTGAAGACAGAAGATATGCATGTAAAACTTATGTAGGGAGATTTGTTTCATCCCTGTGTATCATCTGAGGCTGTTCATTTCACTGGGCATATGTGAGGGTTTATATCCACTTTAAAGAGGAGGTCCACATACCTATGCAAAAATTTAAAGCCAGCAGCTACACATACTGCAGCAGCTGACTTTTAACAATAGGACACTTACCTGACCTAGAGTCCAGCGATGTCGGAACCGCAGCTGATGTTTCCAACAATGGTGCTGCCGCCACCATTGCCGGTAAGGGAACCCGGCAGTGAAGTATTACAGCTTCACGCCAGGTCCCTACTGCACATGCGTGAGGCACCACTGCACTCTCCTACTGGCCCGGCGGTGGGAGAAGGAGGAGGGAGTCGAGCTGCTGACGTAATTTGCTGCAGCCCGGTGTCCCGGAAGTGGGGACAGGATACCTGCCAAATGCAGAGACAAATGAGCGGAAGTTCCACTTTTGGGTGGAACTCCGCTTTAAGTTTATTTTGTCGATACTCTGTTGTACTTTAAAATAATTCCTGCATACATGCCTTAATGCCCTAAATTTCTACTTCAATGACCTGTAAACAACCCTCTACCAGTTCACGGCTTTTTTTCCCCTTGGTTTTCACTAGGCGATCTGGCCATTAACACACCTCCTTTATTACAGTGCCCCCACTCTGGATGAAGGAGCACAGGGGGCACCTTTGGACAGCAGCATTGTCAGTCTGGGGGAAGGGGAGTGTTAGATGTATTAGCAGATTTATATACACCAAGAAATTGAATCCAAACTCCAGCTAATACTTTATAAGTAGTTGCAGCAACAGTTTTTTTCTCTTTTGGGAAAAAGAGAGAGTAAGAAAATAAATAAAAGCTGATCAGTATAAGCACTTCTGTCAGTGGTAAATGGTTTGCTTGTTCTTTTGAAAAACAACAGACTTACAGCCAGATCACCAGATGAAAATAGAAGGGAAAAAAACAAAAACAAAAAAAAAAACAAATGTAGCCATCACATTTATGAATTTGTATGCTGCAATTAAATAAATAGTTGTATTTGGGTTTATTACTGTTTTAACTCTTCAGTATTTCCTATGATGGTTTTATATTATTTCTGAATTGCCTACAGTATAGTATCAATTACAACAACATTTTACATTTCATAAACATGTCAAGGAAATGCAATTAGCCATACTTGCAGGGAATATATGTGCACTTAAAAATCATTTTAAATTGCAGAAAATGTGCACTTTACAGAGAGGCTGCTTTGTGGACAACCTTGTAAATCATTTCACTGAACAGCTAATTTGTACATAGTAGTATTCGTTCAAGTCCCAACTGGCACTTGCACACTATATTTACAGTAGTTTGTGATTTTCCAACTGTAGCACAGAAATTAGGCTGCCAAATAAAGATGATCTGAATGTACCTAGGTTTAATTAGTGGGATGTTCACCTGACTGATCAAAAAGTTCAGGAACTGCAAATGATAATGTGTGGTATTTTGAAGTGTCCGGGAGCCAAAATTAAATGTTCTCCATATTCAAGGCTAATAGACAAGGGATTGTTTAACAAAGGGCATGGGGAGCTGGGCATTGCCGGGGGGGGGGGGGGCTACCAATTCAAAAACATGTTTTAAAATACCATTTTCAAGGAAGCAGCTCTTCTAACAATGCTTCAAGTAAAATATTTAAATTGCGCAATTCCTTTAAATATCTTTCCTGGGGGATGCCTTAAAATTGCTTGTACAAAGTACTAAAACAAAAGTGAGAAAAGGAAAATATATCATTTAAATTGTCAGCCACTAAGGCCCCTTTCAGATGGAGCGGACTCCATCAAGTGGATCCGCCTGCCCAATGGGGAATCTGTCGGCGGATCCCCTCTGAGCAGGCGGATGACAGGTTCGTTTCCACTCCACTATGCAGAGCGGACATGGACACAGCCTTCTTTTCTCTATGGGGTGGTCAGATGAAAATGGACAGGCGACTGTCATCAGCTCCAATCCCCATCTGATTTTAGCTGCTCGGATGCCGGCGGGTGTCGGGGGACACATGTCTGCTGACATCCGATGTTCCATAGAAAGCTATGTATGGTCCGATCAGATCCGCCTAAAAAACTGACAGGCAGACCAGATCGGTCTGTCAGTGTGAAAGGAGCCTAAATGATATTTTCTTTCTAAAAACAATAAGAAAAAAAAATGAAATTTTCTATCTGGTATCCTTTCATTTGTAAACAAAAAAGATTCACTTTATCTGTATCATACCCTTATCCTGATTGAGGGTCTGGTATGGTTTATAAGAGGGACCATACATAAAAACTCTGCCTGCATTTTAGCAGCCAAGGATGCTGCATATCAGCATCCTAGCAACCGATGAGGCCAGCTGTTGCAGGGATGCCAGCAGCCACATGGTCATTAGTGGCTATGGTGTACCATAAAAATAAATGTTTTAAAAATAAAAAAATAAAAGCTTTGGGTTTCCCTAAAAAATACATAATAAACCATTATTCTTGATTAGGGTCCGGTATGTATTTTAGAGAGAAACCCACGCATGTCTGGGTCCTCCTTATTTTAAAGGGGTCTTCCAGATTCTGATAAGCCCTCTGACCCCACATTTATTGAACCAGGGGTGGAGTAGAGGCCCTTAACCTCATCAAAATAGTGAAATAAAGGCAGACAATGTTTCCACGCCACCACTACTTCCCTTCTAAAGACAGATCCCAGGCTGTTGTTTGTAAACAAATCAGCTGGGGATCTGACATTTAGTAGCAGTAGCGCCACGTGATCTCAACACTGAGAGGGTACCTTGCCGGGTGGGAAACCCCCTAGCACAGCACTTTGTTCCCTGGCTGATGAGACCATGCTAATGGATGTAGGGGCCTGCAAGGAGAGAGCTTTTCAAAACTGGAAGCCCCCTTTAAAATAAGATAGCCACCAGATAACCTCCCCGCTAGGTAAGGAGTACATAGTACCTCCGGTTACTTATTAACAAAAAAGATCAAATAGTAAATAAACAGTTAGTGAGGATAAGGGTTTAGTAAAAAAAAAGTCCTAAAGTATAAATACATCATCAAGCACATCCATAAGCAATGTAAATAAACTTCAATCACAAATAATGATATTCCTGATGACCCACCCACAAAAAAAAGAAACACCAGCCACGTGTGACAATCTTCTCTTGACAGATTGTCCATCACAAATGACAGCTCTCAGTTCCACAGGGAAATGTAAATAAAGGGGTCAGGAACTGGCTGACCTCATTGACCAAATATGGTAATGATCATATTTGGTCAATGATCTCACTCAAGATGCTTGGCAACTCGTAGCTAGATAGTGGATACTACCCCGTCATAATACACTGATCAGCTCTGAATCCACTGGTTTCAGGGGCTGATTGAATGCTGATTTTCCAACAGGATCATTCATCAGAAGCTGGTTTAATGATCGGCTTCTGGTAAACAGAGAAGGCTACAAACAGTTCGAAATTCAGCTGGTTCCTGCTGAACTGGCCGAGTTTTGATCCAGCTTAAGAGTCCAATGGCAGCCGGCATCTTAGCAACCAATGATGCTGTGCGGCTACTAGCATCCTAACAACCAATGGTGCTATCAGCCTGACACTAGCAGCCTGCACAGTAAGAAGCTGTAATTTATTGGGAGTAGTCATACTGCCCACACATGAGTGACAGCCTGCTGTTTCCAGCAAGTTCAGTGGGGAAACTGGATAAATAGTTTGGCTTGTCTGCAAACCCTGCACTGACAAAACCTAAACTCTATCCTTGCTTCCAAGCATGAGTTGTGTATGCAACATGAGCATGTGCAGGTTGATGTAAAAAAAAAAATATATATATATATTCTTTTTTAATAAATCTGCAAACATGTCAACAATTCTGTGTTTTCTGTCAATATGGAGTGCTGTGTGTACATTTATGAGGAAAAAAATGAAAAAAATGAACTTAAATGATTTTAGCAAATGGCTGCAATATAACAAAGAGTGAAAAATTCAAGGGGGTCTGAATACTTTCCGTCCCCACTGTGTATATATATATATATATATATATATATATATATATATATATATATATATGTGTATATATATATATATATTTTTTTTTTTCTAACACCCTAGAAAATAAAATGGCAGTCGTTGCAACACTTTCGGTGCACATTTAGGAGATATTCATTTTACCTACAGGCAAGCCTTATTATAAGCTTACCTGTAGGTAAAAATGACCAGGCGGGGTTTACTAACGCTTTAAAGAGTTCTTTGTTAAGGAGTTCTGATTTTGAGTGAATTATATATACCTGTATTTTTTTATTTTGCAAGTCTACAAGCAGAGAAGAGTCCTCACCCGCTGTCACAGGGTGCAGGAGGGGGACTACTGGAGCATGTTATGTTACACCCTAAATATGTGAAGTTATCGCTCAAGCTTTAAATGTTCAGGTCTTTTTTTCATCAAAGCAATTGGTTTAGCCTGGAATTCTATTTTAAATAGACAAAAAAATAAAAAAATGTTTTGGGGTTTTGAACCCAATAAAAAAAAATACGATACAATTTTGGTATTGTGCAGGTACTTCACTGTGTCTAAAACCAGTATTTCTCAACCTTATTTCAGTCGAGGGACCCTTTAAAATTATGGAAAATCTCGAAGCACCCTTCCAAATTATGGACAGCCTTGAGGCACCCTTTAAAATTATGGCAGTCTTGAGGCACCCCATCCTAAAATATAAAAACTATTCTAATCGTTTTACATAATGCAGCAGTATCCACACATGTAGGATACCAAAGGTTAGAGATGCAAGCTGGTACTGACTAGTATTCCAATATTTGTCTTCTTCCTCAGTTGTTCTCCATCACTCAGCTAATGTGATCCCAAAACTGATGGTGAGAGGCAGGGGAGGGTCAAATAAGCATGCTGTGCAGGTGACTGATGCCCTCCTTATCAACTGATGATGTCATTGGTCGTTAGCAGGTCATAATGGTGCACAATGAAAACCTGTGCCTTTGTGTAACTAAAAGGCAGGCTTCATCCCCCTTGTATACAGTTTTGGACAATTTTTAAGCATTTTGCTGAGGCACCTTTGAAAAAGCCTCAAGGCACCCCAGGGTGCCTGGGCACCCTGGTTGAAAAAGGCTACTCTAAACTATGCATCTTGATCTATTATACCCAACATTGCTGTATGTAAAATATTACTAGTGAAATTGCAAATAAAACTGCAATTATGATGTTGTGTCAATCACCTCAACTTTACATCATCTTAATCTTGATAGTCAAAATAGAATTCCCACTGCAAGCCTGATTTAAAATTTTAAATGTGCCAGTGATGATTAGAAAGTAATATAAGGAATAATTATAAATAATTACACACAACATACAGTAGTTTAAGAATAACTTTTCCAATTGTTTAGTGAGCATGCATATGGACTTATTGAAGCTTTCATTTGTCTAATTATAATATCAACTGTTTAAATTCCTATTAAAAAATATTTGCATACATGGGCACCTTAAATATCCTTTCATTTACCATGCACTAGCTGTGTGACATTAAATCTTTCCCTGCTCATGTTGGTAGATTAGAAAAAGCATGTCACATCAGTTCAACTATTTATCTAACATTCAGAATTAAAGCACTCCCTTCCCCCAATTGTTTTGCTTGATCTAGCTGAATATTTTATATGCTAATGTAAATTCTATTTTTGCTCCCCTCTGGATTTTAAGTGATTGTAATTGTTGCTCTTCAAAAGCCAAACAGATGATGATTGCAGCTTCATGAATATACCAAACGAAACCCAGCTTTGATTAAACCTGCTCATCCACTTCATAATTATCTCCATTTTGTCTTGCTAAGGAGAAGAAAGATGGCAAATACACTTCATTGAAAGCTACTTCAGTTATTTAAACATTGTTTTATGAAGGAAACAGGAGATGTTAAAAAAGAATAAATCAATTCTGTCCCTCACAGGAACAAAAAAAACTGAATTATGCCAACAAGACAATAAACACA
This sequence comes from Aquarana catesbeiana, assembly GCF_042186555.1. NCBI lineage: Eukaryota > Metazoa > Chordata > Amphibia > Anura > Ranidae > Aquarana > Aquarana catesbeiana. Next base: position 434,835,577 of record NC_133324.1, on the reverse strand, counting down.
CCATCTGCACAGCTAAACGTTAGAAGAATTTCATGTGAAAACATGTCTAATATGCAGGAGAAGTTTGAGTATTCAACCTTCAGCTTCTTGATTCTAACTGGTTTTAAAACACAATTTCTAGTGTCTTGACAGGACTATAAAGTACATCTAAAACCAAAACGTATTTTTGGAGAGTGTTGAAAACCCCTGCCTTGATTTTATTGCTTTCCCTTATTGGTGATATTAACCCTTACTATCTTCCCTGGCAACTACAGGTACAAATTTTCTATTGAGGACACCTGTTCTGGTGACAGCTGTCTAAAGGGGATTTCCCCTCACTTCGGATGTAGTATCTAAGGACTGGTTCACACCTATTCATTTTTAAGTGCTTTTTGCATTTTGCAGATTTGCACTACAGAACGTGTTTCATAGGAAACCATGTTAAATAGACTGTAGTACAAATCTTCAAAATGCCAAAAAGCATTAAAAATACCTAGGTGTGAACCAGGGGTAAGGCTGGGTTCACACTGCTGCGGTGCGGGAACGCAGCGAATTTACTGCGGGTTCCCGCATCGCACCAACTCGCACGGCAGTTCACACTGCCATATGCGAACTGCTGGGGAGTGTCATACAATGTTAATGACACCCCCAGTTCAGCCCGCATATCGCAATGCGAACTGACAATTCAGACATTTTCGGATCGCATAGGTGTGAACACCCATGCGATCCGATTTTGGTCCGAACAAAAAAAAGGGTCCTGTGCGAGTTTGGACCGAATGCGGTGCGATATCAGCCATACTATCTGTATGGCTGATATCGCACAGCACAGACATCGCATGTGATGTGAACAGCAGTGCGCTGCGAATCACATGCGATGTCTGCCACCGCAGCAGTGTGAACCCAGCCTAAGGCAGTGTTTTTCAACTCCAGTCCTCAAGGCGCCTCAACAGGTCATGCTTTCAGGATTTCCATCAGATGAAACGGCTGTGATGATTACTAAGGCAGTAAAACTGCTAAAATCACCTGTGCAAAAAAATGGAGAGCCTGAAAACATGACCTGTTGGGGTGCCTTAAGCCCAGGTTCACACTGCTAAGGGATTGAAATTGGTTTCAGCTTCATACCCGCATGTCAGTCCGACTGCAGGGGCGATTTCAGAGACATCTGTGCGAGTTCCTGCACAGATGTCTATACAAATCGCACCCTGAAGTCACCAAAAGTAGTACAGAACTACAGTACATTGGGAATCAGTGCAGCACCGCAAAGTCGGCGTAGCACCAAATCGAATGATCTCATTGCCGGCAAAAGCTGCCATTTTGGCATGTGAACTTAGGCTAATGACTGGAGTTGAGAAACACTGATCTAAGGAACAGGAAATCTTTTCAACAGGAAGCAGACACAAAAATGGTTTTAATCAGCACAGTCTTTATCCAGTAACTAAAAATTGCATTTAAATGTATTCTAAATTTAATCTTCAGCCAAAATGTTCTTTTTAATTCTGCATAGTGAGTTAGAACCTTTGACAGATTTTTTGAGGTCTGTGCCCTTGTTTTTGCGAAATTATTCCTCACTAATATGGAACTAGAAGTGAGGGAATATCTCCACACTTTCTATTTACCAGATCTCAGATGAAATAAAAAATGTAAGGAGGTATTCCCCAATAGAGGCACAGACTGTAATAAAAACACATAGTTTGGTACAGAAAATGTATACAACCTCTTCCAAAATTTTATTATTGTGTATTTTCCATTAGAAAGATTGATCTTCAGGGAGGGATAGCCACGCCAGATATTTCAGTAAAAGATTGGTGCCGCTACAGCAGCACTAAATAATGGGTTGACTTGGAGCAATTTTTTTTACTGATATCCCACTGTCCATACTCCCTTGGTGTCATGATCAGGTGTCTGTTTCAGTCAAAGCACACCCTACAATATGCCACACTTGGATTGTCTGTAAAAAGCTGTTCTCCACAAGGCCTTTACTTTCTGACACCCTCTCCTCTTTTCTTAATACTGGACAACCCATCCTCACAACATGGACTGGATGACCCTGGTTTAGGGATCTCATACAAAAGACCTTTAAGGCCCGTATCTTCATTACACTGGCACACATTGAAACAGTGAATGACCAACAGCCATTTAAACCCTTTGGGATTTTGGCAGTTATCACGATTATCACATTTCCTATGGTTACTGCCACCAGATTCTACTTTCTCCAGACCATTTATACAATTTGAAAATGAATATGAACAGCAAGGCCCATTATGACACACAGTTTCCATCATCTATAATTTACTCAATACTCCACCTGAAGATTCCAAACCTGCTTACCTCTCTTAGTGGAAATTGGAGCTTCAGCTGACCCCTATACAAACGGATACAATTCTCCACTACGAACACAAAACTTCCCAATGCACAAAATATCAGGAATGGGGTAAAAAATTCCTACCCATTAGTACAAGACCCCTTGGGTTCTACACATTGTTTCCTACTACCCCGACCTACAATGGAGATGCCATTCAGCTCCATGTACGATCCTATATATTTTTTGATCATGCCCAACACTCTACAACTTCGGGCCTAAAGTGTGAGACGAGCAAAAGTTCACTGGCTAGCACCTACCATATGATCCTGATTTTTTTCTTACTCCATCATAATGACCTCCCCAAGACCAAGTACTTCCTCACCTGATCAGTGCTGCTAAGAGTTGCATCCCAGCTTACTGGACACAGTCTCAGACATCATCTATAACTACCTGGGCACTCAAAGTAAAAGTGGTTCTAAAGGCAGAAGATGTTTTATCTTAATGCATCAGCCCCCTCAGCACCCCCCCCCCCCAATACTAACCTGAGCTCCCTCTCAATCTAGGGATGTTGCACGAGAGCCATAAAGTTTGGATACTCTCCCTCCTGATTGGCTGAGACACAGCAGTGAGCACCATTTGCTCCTGCTGCTGTCAATCAAAGTCAATGAGCCAATGAGGCGAGAGAGTGGGTGGGGCTGAGCTTCCTGTGGGGGCACTCGGCAGAAGGGAGGGACCTGGAGAGCCGGCAAGGAACCTGAGAACAGGAGGATCTGGCTGCTCTGTGCAAAACCACTGCACAGAGCTGGTAAGTATAACATGTTTGTAATTCTTAAACAACAAAAAATAAGTCTTTAGTATCACTTTAATGATATTGAATGCCTGATTGCTTTAGATAGAAGTGTCCATGGGAAATTTCATAAGACCTGGTTCTATTTGAAGGAATTTGCTGTTTCTGTTGAGTTTCAGGACCTACTCCTTGGAAACTGAATTGCAGGAGGCTCAAAGGATCCCATTGAAACGAGAGGATAGGTTCCATCCCTATAATTTACCAAAACCACCTTTTCAACCACATTTCTATCCCATATTCTTTCCCTTTTATTTTCCTTTTTATAAAAGTGCTGCATACAATGACCTTACCAACTTTTTAATATTGTTCCACAGATATGTATGATTTCATGTGGTTTACTCATATTTGCTCTAAAATTATGTCATATAATTTGTTATACGAGTGAGTCAAATGTGTTTTGTTGTGTTATTCTACGTGATGAATCATTATTGTGTTTATGTCAATGATGTGAAGCAGATTGTTTGTAACTAACTGTGCCCTTCTTTATAAGAAAAAAGAAAAAGAAAGATTGATCCTCACTTCCAGACCAAGTGATCAATGTCATACAGATCAGGAGAGAGAGGAAATGTTTTAAATAGGAAACACAGACAGCACTTAAAAGCTGACACAGATAGCATTTAAGATTTGACAGTACAGGCAGTACCCGGGTTACGAACAAGGTTCTGTAGGTTTGTTCTTAAATTGAATTTGATTGTAGGTTGGAACAGGTACATTTTTTTAAGTGTAACTCCAGCCAAAAAATAATTTTTAAGTTTTGGATAGCATAGGGAAAGGTTAGCTGGCCATGCAGTGATGGGGGATTGCTGACAGGTGCGCCGAGCAGTAGATGGCAGCATGCGGTGAGCAGTAAGTTGACCACCCCGTGGTTTCTGGGACCAGTGTGACATCACACTGCCTCCATTGGTAAGTATGAGTTGTATGTAATTCAGATGTTTGTAACTCGGGGACTGCCTGTATATCTACGTAATGCTGTCTCGCTCTAGCAAAAAAAAAAATATATATATATATATATATATATATATATATATATATAAAATAATAATTGAAACAGGCATTAAAGCTGAACTCCACATGTACTTCCAAGTGGATACCACTTACATTTCAGCAAAACAGCCTGCTGACTAAACAGTGAGAGAGCAGCAGCAGACTGGGGGTCATTACTCTGCAACACATTCACATGTAGCACACCTAAATGGCTCCCAGTCCTGTCCCTCCCTCTTTTTGTCTGTGTGCTGCTGTACAGGGGATTGCAAGAGGCTGATACCAAGTCAAATTCAGTTACTTACACTAATTTCAGTTAAATATACATTTAGTGATATATTAATGAATACATAAATGCACTAAATTGAATCTCTAATTCCTCTAATCCAGGCTCCCTCCTCTATTTCTTATACTCACATTTTTTTTAAAGTTTCAGGTGGGCCATGTGATGTTCTGGGTCTTCTTCCTTTTCTCCAGAGTTGGAAAATGATGCAGAGAGCAATGCTGGTGTGATGACATCAGTGCCGTTCCCTGCATTGTTTTGTCAAAGCAGAGAGCCATAGTGACATCTCAGTGGGGACAATCCCATGATTCCCTGCACTGACAGGAAAAGAGTTTAATGATGCTGGGATCTAGAAAGCAACTGCTGGACACTAATGATAAGTGAATCAGCTGAAATTCGATTCACCAATAAATTGGCCAATCAAACAAAGTTATGGTGAATTATGAAACAAATTGCATTAAGTCAATGGAAGATAAATTTTGATGAACAAATATAGTCTAATAGGGAGCTGATTTGAAAGTTATTTCCAAACAATTAGCATAGGAAACCAAGCACTGCTGAGGTGGACCTTTGGCAATGCAAAAAAAAAAAAAAAACAGTGGAGTAAGGGGCTGGTGGCTACACATGTTCTAATGGCAACTAGGCTGCTTGTTGCATGACACTGGAGATCTAACATTATCTCTTCACTTCCAGAAGTTATAGACATTGTGCAGACTCACTACTCATATGAACATCTGCTAGCACTAGAGAAAGGTACTTATGCCAACATTCATAGACTCTGGATCCCATGGATTCAATGGCATGAAAAATGTGTTAACTTAAGTTAAGCGGGTGATAAATATCTTGAACAACTGACCCATTTATTCTCAGCCCTATGGGTGTCAAGCTATGTTAACCTGTTTTTGAGCCTTTTCCTTTTCTTCTCTCTTAAATTACCTACTTGACTGACATCTGTGCCGATTTTTGTATTACTCATTAAAATATGTTCATATCCATAAGTGTTGTACCAGTGAATACTTGACTATGTTTATTTGTATCTTATACTGCATCTTATGCTGTAAACCTTGCAAAACTTATAAAACTAAAAATATATACTCTTCAAAAAATTAAACAATAAAATAAGAAACCCCAAAAACAAAGTAACAGTATTTTTAAGTCAGCAAAGAAAAAAGGATATCATATGAACAAGTCAAAGCCAAACTAAAATGAAAACAGGTCCCCAATAATAGGAACACCAAAAAAGCAGCAAAGGTGATGTTCTGGGTCTTCTTCCTTTTCTCCAGAGTTGGAAAATGATGCAGAGAGCAATGCTGGTGTGATGACATCAGTGCCGTTCCCTGCATTGTTTTGTCAAAGCAGAGAGCCATAGTGACATCTCAGTGGGGACAATCCCATGATTCCCTGCACTGACAGGAAAAGAGTTTAATGATGCTGGGATCTAGAAAGCAACTGCTGGACACTAATGATAAGTGAATCAGCTGAAATTCGATTCACCAATAAATTGGCCAATCAAACAAAGTTATGGTGAATTATGAAACAAATTGCATTAAGTCAATGGAAGATACATTTTGATGAACAAATATAGTCTAATAGGGAGCTGATTTGAAAGTTATTTCCAAACAATTAGCATAGGAAACCAAGCACTGCTGAGGTGGACCTTTGGCAATGCAAAAAAAAAAAAAAAACAGTGGAGTAAGGGGCTGGTGGCTACACATGTTCTAATGGCAACTAGGCTGCTTGTTGCATGACACTGGAGATCTAACATTATCTCTTCACTTCCAGAAGTTATAGACATTGTGCAGACTCACTACTCATATGAACATCTGCTAGCACTAGAGAAAGGTACTTATGCCAACATTCATAGACTCTGGATCCCATGGATTCAATGGCATGAAAAATGTGTTAACTTAAGTTAAGCGGGTGATAAATATTTTGAACAACTGACCCATTTATTCTCAGCCCTATGGGTGTCAAGCTATGTTAACCTGTTTTTGAGCCTTTTCCTTTTCTTCTCTCTTAAATTACCTACTTGACTGACATCTGTGCCGATTTTTGTATTACTCATTAAAATATGTTCATATCCATAAGTGTTGTACCAGTGAATACTTGACTATGTTTATTTGTATCTTATACTGCATCTTATGCTGTAAACCTTGCAAAACTTATAAAACTAAAAATATATACTCTTCAAAAAATTAAACAATAAAATAAGAAACCCCAAAAACAAAGTAACAGTATTTTTAAGTCAGCAAAGAAAAAAGGATATCATATGAACAAGTCAAAGCCAAACTAAAATGAAAACAGGTCCCCAATAATAGGAACACCAAAAAAGCAGCAAAGGTGATGTTCTGGGTCTTCTTCCTTTTCTCCAGAGTTGGAAAATGATGCAGAGAGCAATGCTGGTGTGATGACATCAGTGCCGTTCCCTGCATTGTTTTGTCAAAGCAGAGAGCCATAGTGACATCTCAGTGGGGACAATCCCATGATTCCCTGCACTGACAGGAAAAGAGTTTAATGATGCTGGGATCTAGAAAGCAACTGCTGGACACTAATGATAAGTGAATCAGCTGAAATTCGATTCACCAATAAATTGGCCAATCAAACAAAGTTATGGTGAATTATGAAACAAATTGCATTAAGTCAATGGAAGATAAATTTTGATGAACAAATATAGTCTAATAGGGAGCTGATTTGAAAGTTATTTCCAAACAATTAGCATAGGAAACCAAGCACTGCTGAGGTGGACCTTTGGCAATGCAAAAAAAAAAAAAAAACAGTGGAGTAAGGGGCTGGTGGCTACACATGTTCTAATGGCAACTAGGCTGCTTGTTGCATGACACTGGAGATCTAACATTATCTCTTCACTTCCAGAAGTTATAGACATTGTGCAGACTCACTACTCATATGAACATCTGCTAGCACTAGAGAAAGGTACTTATGCCAACATTCATAGACTCTGGATCCCATGGATTCAATGGCATGAAAAATGTGTTAACTTAAGTTAAGCGGGTGATAAATATCTTGAACAACTGACCCATTTATTCTCAGCCCTATGGGTGTCAAGCTATGTTAACCTGTTTTTGAGCCTTTTCCTTTTCTTCTCTCTTAAATTTCCTACTTGACTGACATCTGTGCCGATTTTTGTATTACTCATTAAAATATGTTCATATCCATAAGTGTTGTACCAGTGAATACTTGACTATGTTTATTTGTATCTTATACTGCATCTTATGCTGTAAACCTTGCAAAACTTATAAAACTAAAAATATATACTCTTCAAATAATTAAACAATAAAATAAGAAACCCCAAAAACAAAGTAACAGTATTTTTAAGTCAGCAAAGAAAAAAGGATATCATATGAACAAGTCAAAGCCAAACTAAAATGAAAACAGGTCCCCAATAATAGGAACACCAAAAAAGCAGCAAAGGTGATGTTCTGGGTCTTCTTCCTTTTCTCCAGAGTTGGAAAATGATGCAGAGAGCAATGCTGGTGTGATGACATCAGTGCCATTCCCTGCATTGTTTTGTCAAAGCAGAGAGCCATAGTGACATCCCAGTGGGGACAATCCCATGATTCCCTGCACTGACAGAAAAAGAGTAGGAAGCCAGAATGTTAGCAATCAAATGTGTTGCTTAGGCAAATAGTAGTCCTAAAAATAACTGTTGGGTAGAGTTGGCCCAACAACCCCCCCAACCCCCCCCGGTTCGAACTCTCGAACATCGCAAAAGTTCGGACCCGAACTCCCAGCCTTATTAAAGTGTATGGGACACGACTTGAAAAATCAAAAGTGCGCATTTTAAAGGCTTGCAAGTTATTGGACATAAAAAGGGTATGGGGCTGGGTACGAGTACTGCCCTGGGGGACATGTATCAATGCAAAGAAAAGTTTAAAAAAGATCATTTGTACAGGTGCAGTGATTTTAATGATGCTTAAAGTAAAAATAATAAAAATGAAAAATGTATTTAAATATAGTGCCTGGGGTGGCCTCTTAGTCTGTCTGTGTATACCATGTATAGAACCTGCTGCAGCAAAACTGACATTTAAAAAGAAAAAAAAGGGAATTTAAATTGCCGGCAATGCAATACCATTGTTGGCAATAGAAAAATGTTTAAAAGATGGAGTGGGGGTCCCCCTTAATCCATACCAGGCCCTTTGGGTCTGGTATAGATTTTAAGAGGAACCCTTTGCCAACATTTAAAATAAAAAATGGCTTGGGGTTCCCCTCAGAATCCACACCAGACCCTTATCTGAGCATGCAGCCTGGCAGGCCAGGAAAGGGGGGGACGGGCAAGCGCCCCCCCTCCTGAACCATACCAGGCCACATGCCCTCAACATGAGCGTGGGTGCTTTGGTTGGGGTGGCTCTGCCCCCCAGCTCAAAGCACTTTGTCCTCATGTTGACAGGGACAAGGGCCTCTTCCCAACAACCCTGGGCTGTGGTTCTTGGGGTCTGCAAGCAGGGGGCTTATCAGAATCTGGAAGCCCTCTTTAATAAAGAAAAAGGAAAAAAACACACAGTTTTCTGACAATTCCTTTATTAAAAGTTAAAAAAACAATGTCCCCCGATGTAGATCCATCGTCAATCACGTCGCCCGCCGCCACTGCCGGACCTCTGGATGAAGGCTAAACCGCTGACTGCAGGCTGCGCCGTTTAATGTTACCAACCCAGCATGCACCGGTCGGTGATGTCACCTGGAGGCCGGTGCCACCAGGTGACGTCGCCAGGTGGCCCCGCCCCTTACCTATATAAGAACTGTGAAATGGCGGAGCCTGCAGTTGGCGGTTAGCCTTCGTCGCAGCCCAAGGTTTTTCTTTTCTTTTTTTGGGTCCGGCGGTGGTGGGGGTGCTGTGATTGACGATGGATCTACATCTGGGGACATTGTTTTTTTATTTTTAACAAAGGTATTGTCAAAAACTGTTTCTGTGTTTTTTTATTTCTTTTTGACACTTTTTTTGGTGAATGGGCAGAGCCCCCCCTGCCCAAAAGCACCCACCACGTGGCCTGGTATGGTTCAAGAGGGGGGAAATGAGCGAGCGACAAGGCTGCATGCTTGGATAAAAGTCTGGTATGGATTATGGGGGGGGAACCCTACGCCGTTTGCTTTTTAAATTTTGCCGTGGGGTTCCCCTTAAAATCCATACCAGACCCAAAGGGCCTGGTATGGATTGGGGGGACACCCACACCATTTTTCTAACATTTTTCTTTTGCTGCCAATGTTTTTTTTTTCATTCTGCTGTCAGTAGGAAAGCCCGTTGATAGCTGATGACTCCGGCCTGCTCCTTAACAACCAGCTATTCACTGTGCTCTGAACAGGCGATGTTCGGGACAAATTTTTGCTCGGCTCAAACTGTTTGCCCAACTCTACCGTTGGGCATAAGTGAAGAACTGTAACATGAAGGGGGACATACAGAATAATGTATCGCACCACTGCAATTCAGTTATAATGCAGTTTACAAATATGGTAAAGTGGAATTCCATCTTTTTTTGGGATGGGGTGGCGTCTGCCACAGACGTGAATGATCTGTATAATGCTCTTATAGTAAGCTCTCTTCATTGATCTTCTGCACCAAATGCATGGTTATTATTGAAAAGTGCATGTTATAATGATATATTTTTATTATCATAGATACTTCCTAGCTTTCTCCCGAGGAAGTGGAATGTTGATCTAAGAAATGTTGGGCTTCTCGTCAACTGCCTACAACCAAATACTGATTATCATTCACTACTGCTGTGATGTACAGTGTAATGAATACAATTGATTGGTAGATCTAGAGGTAAACATCGATATATTTTATGAATGGCGGTAATACAGTGTGTTCTGTTATATGTAGAGGTTGAGAATATCATTAAGATTGTAAATGTTTTTAATGAGATAAAATAAAAGAAAATGATTTAACAGTAAATTGTGAGATGACCTTTTTGGTACCATTAAAGTTTCTCAGTAGTGTTTTCAGTTTTTTCTATTTTTTACAGGGGCGGACGTACAGGGTTTGCAGGAGTCACCATCGAGACTGGGCCCCATGCTGCAGGGGGCCCTTGCGGGCCCCCTGTATGCCTGAATAGGAAAAGCAGCAAGGGCGGCTAAGACCGAGCTCCCCGATCCTCAGCTGAACTGTAAATCGGCACTGCAGGAGCTGGTCACACTGTTTAGACCTAAAGTGAAAGCACAGTGTGTGCTGTGCTCTCTGCCTCCACCTACAGGGCAGTACCTGGCAGGAAGAAGTAAACCGTGTTTACTATGCTTCAGTTTATGAATGAATGGGAAGCTCTGTGCAGAGTCATTCCTGTCCATTCATTCTGTGCAGCTGAGGCTGCAAAGAAGGAGATGGAGGGCTGTGTCCTCCATCTTCTTTCTCTGTCTCAAAGGTGAAACATCAGAGGTCTGTTTAGACACCTGATATCTCACCAAAGTCCCCAACGGAATTCCTAAAAAATTGTTAAAAACATTTTTAAAAAAATATTGTAAAAAAAAATTAATAAAGCAAATGGTAGAAATGGTAGGGGAGCACTTCATGGTTTCTTGTATCGGGGTCCTGAAGGTTCTAGTTTTGCCACTGATTTTTTATATGTGATGATGGTGCACCCATAAAATGATATAGTTACATATTAGGTGATACCAGTTCATCCAGTTCAGTGTGTGTGTGTGTGTGTGTGTGTGTGTGTATATATATATATATATATATACACACACACACACAGTATCTCACAAAAGTGAGTACACCCCTTTGTCAGGTCACCTTGAGGCTAGGTGACAGATGCACTCTGTAGGAGTCAGAAGGACCCTAGGGCTGACTGCTGCGGATTGAACCCTGGGAGGTTCAGGAAGCAGGTCTACTGGATCACTGACACAGATCCCACTGGGAGCTAGAGCATAGATTCCCCAGGGCGCGGAGTCTAAGAGCCAGCAGGTGTTCACCAGAGCCTCCAGTGGTGAGGATGGACTGCACTGCAGTCTGGCTCCAGTTTGCGGCCCCCAGGGTCTCACAGCTCACGCTCACGGTAGACTAAAGGAGAAGAGGAAGGAGGCAGCAGGCTGGAACAACAAGGAAAGTAAGGGACAAGCCAAGGTCGGGACCACAAGCAGTTTGGGGTCACAGGCAAACAGGGATGGTCGGGGACACACTAAAGGTCAGGGTCACGAGCAGACAGGAATAGTTAAGAATAGGCCAAAGTCGGTAACTGGAATCAGACGTAGGAAACACAGCAAGTACACACGAAAGCTAACACACAATGGTTGATCAGCACTGCTGGCTTGCAGTGCACAGGTTAATATAGGGTTCCCTGATAGGGCCTGGGGTGGGGCCATGCTTAGAGGAGAGGTTACAAAAGCAGTCAGGTGAGGGTCAGCTGGTCTCTAGAGATGAACACATGGAGACAGGTAAGCTGACCGACAAACTCTATTGCATAACCATGACACCCTTACAGTTTTGTAAATATTTTATTATATCTTTTCATGTAGACACAATGTTTCAAAAAATCTAAAAATAGACTATAATGACACATTAAAACAGCGCTAATGTTGAGCTATCATCCAATAGACACGTGGCCAACTACACATGCATAAGGAAATCCATTATAGGAACGTCCTTAAAGAAAAAGTCCCTTAAAGAAATAAGTGATGCAGAGTTCAGGGTGTACTTCAAAGAGGTCATCAGTTGATAATAAGAGAATTCTTAACGTGCACCTTCCACCGATCACTCAGGATTCCACCCAGTGTAGACACACTCCCCCTAGGGGGTTAAACTCACCAGAGTTGGAAAATAATAAAGCATTCAGAATAATCCAAGTCAGCAAATTGAAGTTGACATCACTCATAAGGGATCAGGGATGTTCAGGGCTCATAATACATCTCCTCTGCTGTCAATTTCACCAACGTCACCTCTTCCTCGTATCACAAGGAGCTTCCTTCCTGTACCTGACATCACTTCCTGTCTTCCATAGACAAGGCCGTGTTCACACTACGAGGCGTTTCTCTGGGCTGTAGTTCCTCTGAGCTCCACAAGGTGGTGATCTCACTTCTACCCAGACAGGAAGTCTCTATGGAAGACAGGAAGTGATGTCAGGTACAGGAAGGAAGCTCCTTGTGATACGAGGAAGAGGTGACGTTGGTGAAATTGACAGCAGAGGAGATGTATTATGAGCCCTGAACATCCCTGATCCCTTATGAGTGATGTCAACTTCAATTTGCTGACTTGGATTATTCTGAATGCTTTATTATTTTCCAACTCTGGTGAGTTTAACCCCCTAGGGGGAGTGTGTCTACACTGGGTGGAATCCTGAGTGATCGGTGGAAGGTGCACGTTAAGAATTCTCTTATTATCAACTGATGACCTCTTTGAAGTACACCCTGAACTCTGCATCACTTATTTCTTTAAGGGACTTTTTCTTTAAGGACGTTCCTATAATGGATTTCCTTATGCATGTGTAGTTGGCCACGTGTCTATTGGATGATAGCTCAACATTAGCGCTGTTTTAATGTGTCATTATAGTCTATTTTTAGATTTTTTGAAACATGTGTCTGCATGTGATCTTTTTTGTTTAAACAGCTGCTCTCTTCGGTTAGGTTGTATTTCCCCTTTTTACAAAGTGGGTTCTATTTACTATTACTCATTTATGAAATTTTATTTGTATGCTTGTTGGCAGCTCTGCGACTAGCATCGCAACCTGGCGCTGAGTGGGGTTTCTGTGGGCCTGGTGAAACGCCTCTTTTTTATATCTTTTCATGTGACAACACTGAAGAATAGGGATGAGCTTCAAGTTTGAGTCAAACTCATGTTCGACTCGAACATCGGCTGTTCGCAAGTTCGCCGAAGAGCGAACTATTTGGGGTCGTCGCAGCAAATTCGAAAGCCGCGGAAGACCCTTTAAAAGTCTATGGGAGAAATCAAAAGTGCTAATTTTAAAGGCTTATATGCATGGTATTGTCATAAAAGTGTTTGGGGACCTGGGTCCTGCCCAGGGGACATGTATCAATGTGGGAGCAGTGATTTTAATAATGCTTAAAATGGAACAATAAAAGTGTAATATTCCTTTAAAATTTCGTACCTGGGTGGTGTCTATAGTATGCCTGTAAAGGGGCGCATGTTTCCCCTGTTTAGAACAGTCTGACAGCAAAATGACATTTCAAAAGGAAAAAAAGTCATTTAAAAGTACTTGCGGCTATATGAATTGTCAGTCCGACAATACACATAAAAGTTCATTGATAAAAAAAAAATGGAGTGGGGGTCGGCCTAAATTCCACACCAGGCCCTTCAGGTCTGGTATGGATATTAAGGGGAACCCCGCACCAATTTTTTTTTAAAAAGGTGTGGGGATCCCCCTCAAAATCCATACCAGCCCCTTAAGGTCTGGTATGGATTTTAAGGGGAACCCCGCGCCAAATTAAAAAAAAAAATGGTGTGGGGTCCCCCCAAAAATCCATACTAAACCCTTATCCGAGCACGCAACCTGGCAGGCCGCAGGAAAAGAGGGGTGGGACGAGAGAGCAGCCCCCCTCCTGAATCGTACCAGGCCACATGCCCTCAACATTGGGAGGGTGCTTTGGGGTCCCCCCCAAAGCCCCTTGTCCCCATGTTGATGAGGACAAGGGCCTCATCCCCACAACCCTTGCCCGGTGGTTGTGGGGGTCTGCGGGCGGGGGGCTTAATCAAATTAGTTTGCATGGCTGTCATCCCAGAAGGAAGCCCACAAATAGTTTGCTGAAGACAAGCTGACTAAGGGCATGGATTACTGGAACCATGTCCTGTGGTCTGATGAGACCAAGATAAACTTATTTGGTTCAGATAGTGTCAAGCGTGTGTGGTGGCAACCAGGTGAGGAGTACAAAGACAACTGTGTCTTTCATACAGTCAAGCACTGGGGAGCTACAGTTCATTGAGGGAACCATGAATGCCAACATGTACTGTGACATACTGAAGCAGAGCATGATTCCCTCCCTTAGGAGACTGGGCCACAGGGCAGTATTCCAACATGATAATGACCCCAAACACACCTCCAAGACAACCACTGCCTTGCTAAAGAAGCTGAGGGTAAAGGTGATGGACTGGCCAAGCATGTATCCAGACCTAAACCCTATTGAGCATCTGTGAGGCATCCTCATACAGAAGGTGGATTAGCGCCAGGTCTCTAACATCCACCAGCTCCGTGATGTCATAGAGCAGTGGAAGAGGACTCCAGTAGCAACCTGTGAAGCTCTGGTGAACTCCATGCCCAAGATGGTTAAGGCAGTGCTGGAAAATAATGGTGGCCACACAAAATATTCACACTTTGGGCCCAATTTGGACATTTTCACTTAGGGGTGTACTCACTTTTGTTGCCAGCAGTTTAGACATTAATGGCTGTGTGTTGAGTTATTTTGAGGGGACAACAAATTTACACTGTTATACAAGCTGTACACTTACTACTTTACATTGTAACAAAGTGTCATTTCTTCAGTGTTGTCACATGAAAAGATAATAAAATATTTACAAAAACGTGACGGGTGTACTCACTTTTGTAAGTCACTGTGTGTGTGTATATATGTGTGTGTGTGTGTGTGTGTGTGTGTGTGTGTGTATATATGTGTGTGTGTGCTATTTTATATCCCTGTACAATGTGTTTGCTAAGAAATAAATCTAAAATGTATTTGATTTTTTTTTTAACTAATGATCCTTTTTTTTGAGTTACAATTTGTTTGAATTTATCTACAGTACACTCCCTGCTGACACTACCAACAGTAAAAAAAACTTTTACGCAGTTTAAGACTGAATCGCTTTTCATCCATTTCACGTCTTCTTTAGAGACCTTAGGTTAAATCTTTTCCTCCCAATGATAGTCACCATTCAAATATTAATATATTGTAATCACATCTTCTTCTTAAGCATTTCTTACCTGGGAAAATAAGTTTAATGTTTGTAGTTATTCCTCATAACTGAGGTCCTCCAACTGACCAAAACTGGACTGCATACTCAAGATGTGGCCTAACCAGAGTTTCTTTTTCGTACATCACGGGACACAGAGTCACAGTATTCACTGAATAGGTTATATAGGCACCTCTAGGTGATGGACACTGGCACACCCTAGACAGGAAGTTTAGCTCCCTATATAACCCCTCCCCTTACTTAGAGTACCTCAGTTTTTTCACCAGTGTCTAAGGTGTTGGTCACGTGTAAAGACGTGCTGTGCTGAGCTCCGCTGGAGAAATCTTTGCTGGGGCAAGCCATGCAACCAGATCCATTCAAAGTGTCTTTTCCAGGCCGAATTGAATGGTACCTCGTGTCCGAAGAAGCAAGGTTTTGCCTGTAACTCTTCTTTTTTTAGAGAGCTGGACCCTGGATCCAGTGTTTGTTTTTTTAGCCATATTTTCCTGGCGGAGTGCTTTACAGGCCCAGGAGTGTGGATCCCCCGATAACAAGGGGCCCGGGTCCTGAAGGTTTTTTAACGGAGCCCACCTTGAGAGGTGAAGATTGGGTCTGTTTTATTTACCACAGAACCCTGCAGCCAGATAAGGTGAGGGAGATTCCTAAGGAATTTTTCTAATTCTTGTGGGTTTTCTCCTTGAAGTAAATGTTGCTATGCCTAAAGTCACCACCGGGGGCTGTCAAGAGCATGTACCTGTTCCATGCTTGTCAGTCTTGCTCTGTGTCACAAGCTGCACGCTTCCTACGAGCCCAAGCTCCAGGTAGGATGTGGGAAGGGGTTTTTTTTTCTTTTCAGGAATGCCCCTCCACAGCTTTCTTTCCAGGCAAGAAGCCATGGGTCAGTCGGTGGTATGCTGCACCGTTCCCGCTGCCACCACCATTATGGCGGCTCTCCATCCTCCTACCCTCCTCTCTCCTCTGCCCCAGCCCCCCTCCACGTGCGATCCGGTCAGACTGGAGCCCTCGCTCGCGCAGGAAAGCGGTCTTTTTTTTAAAAAAGATGAGGGGGCGGAAGGGTTGGTTGGAGCAGGGGGGCGGAGCATCAGCGCGGCATCGGCGTGGTTCAACGCCCACGGCGCAGGCCATGCATAGCTATAAAGGTGCACTTTTTGCAGGTGCACACAGCTAAAGGAGGGGCAGGAGGAAGAGCAGATTGATGGCATGTGAGTGTTGGTGACACAGGCATTCCCAGGCACGTTTACTTAGCATCAGACTGAGCCTTGATAGTAGATCTATTTTGCTCAGCAGTGAGTGCATTTCTGGTAGTACCTCTGCATTTGTGCTTAGCACTATGGGCAGAAGAGGAGGTACAAATACCCCCGAAAAATAGGGGCTCAAAGGGATCTTCCTCAGGCTCTGAGGACCCCCCTCAGCAACACCATCTCCCCCTGAAAGACCTAGGGAGGCTGGTCAGAGTGAGCCGTCAGGGTTAGGGGCTGCAACTGCTTCTGGCATTTCAGCCCCTGTATATATTACTCAGGGGTTTTTTTCCTCAGCCATGAGTGGATTAGAGAAAAGATTAGTGGCCTTAATCGCATCTTCGCAAAATGGAAGAAAACGCATTAGGTCCCCTTCTACCACCCAGGAACCTCAAACAGAGGAACTCTGGGACAGGGGAGACGAATCCCCCTCAGGGGACTGGGAAGAGACTGATAGCTACATAGTTACATAGTAGGTGAGGTTGAAAAAAAGACACAAGTCCATCAAGTCCAACCTATGTGTGTGATTATATGTCAGTATTACATTGTATATCCCTGTATGTTGTGGTCATTCAGGTGCTTATCTAATAGTTTCTTGAAACTATCGATGCCCCCCGCTGAGACCACAGCTTGTGGAAGGGAATTCCACATCCTTGCCGCTCTTACAGTAAAGCACCCTCTATGTAGTTTAAGGTTAAACCTCTTTTCTTCTAATTTTAATGAGTGGCCACGAGTCTTGTTAAACTCTCTTCTGCAAAAAAGTTTTATTCCTATTGTGGGGTCACCAGTACGGTATTTGTATTTTGAAATCATATCCCCTCTCAAGCGTCTCTTCTCCAGAGAGAATAAGTTCAGTGCTCGCAACCTTTCCTCATAACTAATATCCTCCAGACCCTTTATTAGCTTTGTTGCCCTTCTTTGTACTCGCTCCAATTCCAGTACATCCTTCCTGAGGACTGGTGCCCAGAACCGGACAGCATACTCTAGGTGCGGCCTGACCAGTGTCTTGTAGAGCAGGAGAATTATCGTTTTATCTCTGGAGTTGATCCCCTTGTTAATGCATGCCAATATTCTCTTTGCATTGTTAGCAGCAGCTTGGCATTGCATGCCATTGCTGAGCCTATCATCTACTAGGACCCCCAGGTCCTTTTCCAACCTAGATTCCCCCAGAGGTTCTCCCCCCAAGTGTATAGATTGCATTCATATTTTGCCACCCAAATGCATTATTTTACATTTTTCTACATTGAACCTCATTTGCCATGTAGTTGCCCACCCCATTAATTTGTTCAGATCCTTTTGCAAGGTTTCCATATCTTGCGGAGAAGTTAATGCCCTGCTTAGCTTAGTATCGTCTGCAAATACAGAGATTGAACTGTTTACCCCATCCTCCAAGTCATTTATGAACAAATTAAACAGAATTGGTCCCAGCACAGAACCCTGGGGGACCCCACTACCCACCCCTGACCATTCCGAGTACTCCTCATTTATCACCACCCTCTGAACTCGCCCTTGTAGCCAGTTTTTAATCCATGTACTCACCCATGTGTCCACGCCAACGGACCTTATTTTGTACAGTAAACGTTTATGGGGAACTGTGTCAAATGCTTTTGCAAAATCCAGATACACCACGTCTACGGGCCTTCCTTTATCTAGCTGGCAACTCACCTCCTCTTGCTAATGATACCGTTCTCATTACTAAAATCTTGTATATAGTCCCTTATCATCCCCTCCAAGAGTTTACATACTATTGATGTTAGGCTAACTGGTCTGTAATTCCCAGGGATGTATTTTGGGCCCTTTTTAAATATTGGTGCTGGCTTTTCTCCA
Organism: Aquarana catesbeiana; assembly: GCF_042186555.1. NCBI lineage: Eukaryota > Metazoa > Chordata > Amphibia > Anura > Ranidae > Aquarana > Aquarana catesbeiana. Next base: position 434,817,259 of record NC_133324.1, on the reverse strand, counting down.
ATCATCTGGTACCATTCCAGCCAGTAGACTATCTGTAAAAATTAGGAACAACGGTCTGGCAATCACTTGACTAAGTTCCCTAAGTACCCTCGGGTGCAAGCCATCTGGTCCCGGTGATTTATTAATGTTAAGTTTCTCAAGTCTAATTTTAATTCTGTCCTCTGTTAACCATGGAGGTGCTTCCTGTGATGTGTCATGAGGATAAACACTGCAGTTTTGGTTACTGAAGCCCCCCGATTCCCTCGTGAAGACTGAGAAGAAGAATAAATTCAATACCTTCGCCATCTCCCCATCCTTTGTAACCAGATGTGCTTCCTCATTCTTTATGGGGCCAATATGGTCTGTCCTACCTTTTTTACTGTTTACATAATTAAAGAATTTCTTGGGATTTTTTTTGCTCTCCTCCTCTATGTGTCTTTCATGTTCTATCTTAGCCATCCTTATTGCACCCTTACATTTCTTGTTGCATTCTTTATAAAGTCTGAATTCTGATGATGATCCCTTAACCTTGTATTTTTTTGAAGGCCTTCTCCTTTGCTTTTATATGCATTTTTACATTGGAGTTAAGCCATCCAGGACTTTTGTTTGCTCTTTTAAATGTATTACCCAATGGGATGCATTGGCTAATGCCCTTATTTAATATGCTCTTAAAGCAAACCCATCTCTCCTCCGTGTTCTTTGTTCCTAAGATTTTATCCCAATTTATGCCTTCTAGCAAGGTTCGTAGTTTAGGGATGTTGGCTCTTTTGAAATTCATTGTCTTTGTATTCCCTTTATGTTTCCTATTTATCTCTTCTGAGGAATCACGTGGGGAAGGACCCTCTTCACAGCTTCACAGGCTGAGAAATTGCTGGTGCATTCTCTTACTAAAATGGTCTACGGGTAACATTTAAATTACCCGTAAATGAGTCGGTTGAAAAGCCCACTTCTTTTTTGGGTTCACTGAAGCCTCCTCAAGCTGTGCATGCTTTTCCTGTTCATTCATTGATGGAAAAGCTTTGTTATTCTGAGTGGGATCACCCAGATAAACATTTTTTCCCTTCTAGAAACTTTTCAACACTTTATCCTATGGAGGAAAATTTTACAAAGATGTGGGGGTATACCAGCAATTGATGCTGCTATATCCTCTGTGAATAAAAGTTTGACTTGTCCTGTTAACAATGCTCAAATGCTTTGGGATCCAACTGATAAAAAGTTGGAATTCCTGTTAAAAAAACATTTTTTCCTTGGCAGGTTCAGTAGATCAACCTGCAGTGACAGCAATTGGGGTATGTCAATCCTTGAGAGACCACTTGAAACAGGTGCTCAAGGTTTTCCCTGAACAGCAGGCCCAGGAGTTAGCCGAGCTGCCAGTGGCTTTGTGTTTTGCAGTTGACACAGTCAGAGATTCTATCCTTCAGACCTCTCGCCTCACGCTTGGGTTGGTACATATGCGTAGAATCTTATTTGTGAAAAATTGGTCAACCGAATCGCCGTGCAAAAAGCTCCTGGCTGATTTTCCCTTTCGCGGTGTAAGGCTGGGGATGATTTGGACAATTAAATCCAAAAGATTTCAAGAGGTAAAACTCAGAGTGAACCCCAGGGACAAAAGAAGTCCTGGGGGAGGAAACCAACAAGACAGAACGCTAAAGCCTCTTTATGAAGGGGCGCCCCCGCTTGTTGGAGTGGGGGGAAGACTGTAACAGTTCTCAAAGGGGGCGTGGCTTAGATTGGACGCCTTGCAGAAATCTCCCTGTAGCTGACGCATAGGAACATCTTAATGCTTATTGTGTATCGCTCATTTTGATCTACTACAATGTGAGTACCATTTGCATCTGACCAAATAAAAAGTGTTAAAACGGTTTTACACTATGGAACCCTTTCTTTTTTCCTTCATGTCCTAATGATACCACCTTGATCCTGGTCTTGCCAAGTACTGCTGCACAGTGGCACATACTGTGACTACACGTTACCCCTGAAGGGGATAAATAGCTGGTGAGTCTCTGCATAATCACAACGCGAGACACCAGCACTGGAAAAATACACCTGCTGTTTGTTTAAAGAGAAACTCCACAGCGAACGCTGCTTTTCACCTTGTAGTGCACTGGGCACATATCACAGCTATTTATATGGACTGTTTATTAATATTCTAATGGTCACACAAATTATGGTTTATGATAATTTTGCATGTCACGTGTGATATACTTTATTGTATTTATTGATTTTTTCAAAGATTAGGGCACATGTCACTTTGATATTTATAGTATTGGAAGAGTTGATTTATTTATTTTGGTGGAGTTGATTTATTTATTTATTTATTAATATATTGCTTTAGATGAAATATAGCACAAGACACTTTGGATAATTTTGCATGTCACGTGTGATATACTCTATTGTATTTATTGATTTTCTCAATGATTAGGGCACAAGTCACTTTAATATTTATAGCATTGAAAGAGCTGATTTATTCATTTATTTAATTTTTGGAGGAGTTGATTGATTAATTTATTTATTTATCAACATACTTCTTTTGATGAAATATAGCACAAGACACTTTGGATTTAAAATATAATTTTCTACACTTACAATTCATTTGGGAAAGCGCTTTTATAAATAGGATTTGGGACGGCGCCACACTCACACATTTTTTCTTTCACAAGTTCTCAAAGGTCTGGCAGGAGGATTTTCAGGACAGATGGGTGGTCTCCACAATAACTCTAGGTTACAAACTAGAGTTACGAGAATTCCCGTCTCCTAGTTTCCTCAGATCAAATGTCCCCAAAGACCCAGAGAAAAAGAAATCTCTCCTTCAAGCGTTAGACTGACTTTTGACGCAAAAAGTGATCATGGTGGTTCCTATGGAAGAGAAGGGGTTGGGGTTTCATTCAAACATTTTCATGGTGCCAAAACCAAATGGAGACGTCAGACCCATTCTAGATCTCAAAGATCTAAACCGGTTCCTAAAAATTCGATCTTTTCGCATGGAATCAATCCAATCGGTAGTATCCATCCTACAAGGAGGAGAACTTCTGTCATTAATTAACATCAAGGATGCATACCTGCATGTATCTATTTTCCCCGCTCATCAGAAATATCTGCGTTTCGAAGTGGAAAAACTTAATTTTCAGTTTGTAGCTTTACCTTTCGGTCTAGCTACTGCACCTTGGGTGTTTACAAAGGTCCTGGCCCCTCCTCTGGCCAGATTACGGGCTCAGGGTATAACAATTATAGCTTACCTAGACAACCTGATCTTAATAGACCGGTCGGTAGCCTGCTTAGAGCAAAGCCTGGTCACCACAGTCAACTACCTGGAATACCCAGGTTGGGTCCTCAACCTAGAGAAGTCTTCTTTAAAACCAGTAAGAACCAGTACTTGGGTCTGGTTATAGATACAACCCAGAAGAGGGTGTTTTTACCCCAGGCAAAAATCAGAGCCATAAAAGAGCTGGTTCAGGTAGTCAGGGCGAAGAAGGGTCCTTCTATTTGCCTTTGTATGAGGTTGTTGGGAAAGATGGTGGATTATTTTGAAGCGGTTCCCTATGCTCAGTTTCATTCAAGATTGCTACAAAACAGTATCCTGTCTGCCTGAAACAAGAAAGTCCAGGCGCTAGATTTTCCAATGCATTTGTCGCCAATAGTGCGTCAGAGCCTCAGTTGGTACCCTGAGAATCTGCGGAAAGGGAAATCCTTCTTACTAGTTACCTGGAAGGTGGTATCAACAGATGCCAACCTTTCGGGTTGGGGAGCAGTTCTGGAAGAGACGACTGTCCAAGGAAAATGGTCCAAAACTGAGAGGACCTTACCCATCAACATTCTAGAGATTCAGACAGCGTATCTAGCCCTAAAGGCCTGGACATTCATGTTGCAGGGTTGTCCTGTCAGGATCCAATCGGACAATGCCACAGCAGAGGCTTATATCAATCACCAAGGGGGCACCAGGAGTTGTGCAGCCCAGGGAGAAGTAAACCATATCCTAACCTGGGCAGAAAAACATGTGCCGTGCATATCGGCAATCTTCATTCCAGGGGTAGAGAACTGACAGGCGGACTACTTAAGTCGCCACCAGTTGTTCCCGGGGGAATGGTCTCTTCACCCCGGCATCTTCCTGGCTATATGCCAAAAATGGGGGATCCCGGACGTAGATCTGTTTGCGTCCAGGTTCAACAACAAGATCAACAACTTTGTGTCAAGAAAAAGGGATCCACTTGCATGCGGACAGATGTGTTGGTGACCCCGTGGGATCAGTTCTCACTGATTTATGCATTCCCTCCGATTCTGCTGCTACCATGACTTCTTCGCAGGATCAAGCAGGAAAAGAAGCCTGTGCTTCTGGTGGCCCCAGAAGATCTTGGTATGCAGAAATAGTAAAAATGGCGGTAGGGCCCCCATGGACCCTACCACCACATCCAGACCTGCTGTCGCAGGGACCAGTGTTCCATCCTACCTTAGTAACGGTCAAATTTAATGGTTTGGCTATTGAAACCCACATTCTGAAGAATCGCAGGCTTTCAGACTTAGTGATATCTACCTTGATTAATGCAAGGAAGCCAGTTTTCAGAGTAATTTATTATAGAGTCTGGAAGGCATATGTTTCCTGGTGTGAATCCAGGGGTTGGCATCCCAGAAAATATGTCATAGGTAGAATACTTGCTTTTCTACAAATTAGAGATGAAGTTGGCCTTGAGTACTATCAAGAGCCAGGTCTCTGCTTTATCGGTATTGTTTTAACGTCCCCTTGCTTTGCATTCTTTGGTCCAAAGCTTTATACAGAGGGTAACGCGGCTTAATCCTCTGGTTAGAGCACCCCTGAACCCTTGGGACTTGAATTTATTTCTGTTGGCATTACAGAAACAGCCTTTTGAGCCGATACCACATATTCCTTTGCTCCTTTTGACAAGGAAGCTAGTTTTTCTGGTAGCCATTTCCTCTGCAAGAAGGGTATCAGAATTGGCGGCTCTTTCTTGTAAAGAGCCATATTTAATCATTCACAAGGATAGAGTAGTATTGCGTCCTCATCCTAGCTTTCTACCGAAGGTGGTTTCAGGGTTTCATATAAACCAGGATATTGTTCTGTCTTCATTTTTTCCAGAACCCTGTTCTACGGAAGAAAAGTCACTACATTCTCTGGATGTAGTGAGAGCGGTCAAAATCTATTTGGAGGTGACTGCTCAGGTTCGAAAAACTGATGTTTTGTTTGTGTTGCCTGAAGGTCCTAGAAAAGGACAGGCAGCGTTGAAATCTACTATTGCTAAGTGGATTCGGCAAGTAATTATTCAAGTTTATGGTTTGAAGAGGAAAGTTCCACCTTTTCAAATCAAAGCGCACTCTACCAGGGCTGTTAGTGCTTCATGGGCAGTGCATCACCAGGCCTCCATGGTTCAAATCTGCATGGCCGCAACTTGGTCTTCAGTCCATACATTCACCAGATTCTATCAGGTTGATGTGAGAAGGTATGAGGATATCGCCTTTGGGCGCAGTGTGCTGCAGTAAAAGGTCCTCAGGTCTGATTGCACACTACTTTTTGTTTGTGTCCCCCTCCCCTCAGATAGCATTGTTCTGGGACATCCCATTCAGTGAATACCGTGGCTCTGTGTTCCATGATGTACGAAAAAGAAAATAGGATTTTTATAACAGCTTACCTGTAAAATCCTTTTCTTCGAATATATCACGGGACACAGAGGTTCCTCCCCTCTTTTAATACACGTATATTGCTTTGCTACAAAACTGAGGTATTCCCAGTCAGGGGAGGGGTTAAATAGGGAGCTAAACTTCCTGTCTAGGGTGTGCCAGTGTCCATCACCTAGAGGTGCCTATATAACCCATTCAGTGAATTCATGTGGCTCTGTGTCCCGTGATGTACTCGAAGAAAGGATTTTACAGGTAAGCAGTTATAAATATCCTATTTTTATTCATTTTTTTTAAGCGGTAGAATTATAGTTTTATATCTTTATTATATACCCTTTTTAATTCTAGCCTTCAAATAGTCTGATAGCCTTGCTTGCAGCAGCTTGGCACTGAATGCTATTGCAGAGTTTCTGATCTGCTAGGACCCACAGCTTTTCCAGCTTCAATTTCCCTAGAAGTTCTACCCCAGCAAGTAAATTGCATTCATATTTTAGCCCCCAAATGCACTATTTTACATTTTTCAATTTTAAACCTCATTTGCCATATACTGTAGCTGCCTGCCCCTCTATTGTAAATAGGTTTTCTTGTAAAGTTGCTATTTCCTGTTGTAAAGTTCTTGCCCTGTTTAGCTTTGTATTATCAGCAAACACTTATTCCAAGCTCTACATCCTTTGTGAACAAGTTAAACAGATATGGTCCCAGGACAGAGCCCTGGGGCATACTACTCACAACTCTAGACGATTCAGAAAATATACTATTAGTCACCAGTCACCCTATTGCCTCTCTCCTGCAACCAGTTTTCTACCCAGGTACATACAGTATACCACCAATGCCAAAACACCTTCATTTGTAAGTTAAGCATTTATGGGGTACTTTTTAAAAACTCCCCCCAAAATATCCCTCAATATAAATTTATCATCAACCATGTTGTCCAGCGATGCAGAAAGTGCAGTGGGTGACAGATGTTATACACAAGGGGACAGGGTCTCTCACAGGGACATCATTGACCATATATGGTCAAGACGTCATTGTGATCCTGCCCCTTTGCCACATGAGAGTAGGCAGATCCACAGCCACTATTCAGTCCAATAGTGGCTTTCTAATCTGCCCACTACCAAGAGAAATCAATCAAAATTAAAGCAGGCCTAATGGGAAACTAGTCTCTCGTCTTCATCAGGCTCCACCAACCCAGTGACAAGTAATTTCCCAAATAGGGTAATTTCCTATATTTGGGCATAACATCATCTGTATGCTGTTTACATTTAGCTTTCTGCCAAGGAATCTCCCGGCCAACAGCTAAATGTGACTAAAGATATTGTACTGTGCAGGAAGTTCTCACATACCAGACAGTTTCGCAGCACAGGCACAGCCTGCCCAGAGTACTTGCATACCTCTGCAAGTCTGCTCAGAGTTGGTCCCAATTACCACCAGTTTCCTAATCTGAAAACTGACGGTAATTTTTTAAGAATTTGTCACTATCATAATGACAGATTCTTGAAGTGAAGGTAGTAAGAATTACCTGAATTTGCAATGTTCAGCAATGTTATGGACACTGGTGCAAATGCTTGCCTGAATTATGTGCAGGTAGTAATATCAAAATATGCTAGTATGCATCACATACTAGCACATTATGAAATACTTACCTTAAAACAAATCCCTCCAGCGGCTCACTGTCACCGCTGACAGGGCTTCCATTTTCACCTGGTTTTCCTTCCAGGTTTGCGGGCTCCGGTCGCCTGACTGGCTGAGCCGTGATGACCTCATTCCTGTACATGCGCATGGAAGCCCTGGGCATAGCACAGAGCTCTGAAGGAATGGCACGCGTATGTCGTTCCTTCAGAGCGCATGCGCTGGTGACATCACTGGCTGCTGCTCATTTGAATATCTCCTAAATGGTAAGCGTTTAGGAGATATTCCTTTTACCTACAAGTAAGCTTTATTATAAGCTTACCTGTAGGTAAAAATGTCACACAAGATTTTACTACCACTTTAACAGAACTACTGCCAGAAAAATGTTTTCAATTCCCCAGAATATGTTCTCCTTAAGTTTCCACCTATGTGTGCAACAGTTTATGTTGAAAAGATGCTGTAGGAATGACCCCTATGCTTACTTGATACTAATTTGATTATTATATAGTTTATCCAGTTATGTAATGACCAAATGTTGCAACCTTCCTTTTGTCACCTGGAAGTTTGCCCAAGACACACCTGGATCCTACAGATCTGGCTTCTGGATATATAAGTTGAGAAGATGGATATGCTGTGTAAAACTTTTAAAGCGGAGTTCCACCCAAAAGCGGAACTTCCGCTTATATGCTTCCTTCCCCCCCTTCAGTGCCACATGTGGCACCTTGCAGGTGAAAGGGGGGAACGGGGACCCATTTTTGACAGGTCCCCTTCCCCACTTCCAATTCGGCCCCCTCCTTCTTTCCCCCGCCGGGCCAATTAGGAAGCGCAGTGTGCTTCACGCATGTGCAGTAGGGAACCAGGAATGGTGTCGGCAGCACCCGGGAGTCGATCCAAAGATCGGCTAGGGTGCTGACATCGTGGGCTCCCTGGACAGGTAAGTGCTCTAATATTAAAAGTCAGCAAATACAGTATTTGTAGTGGCAGACTTCATTTTTTTCACCCAGGCTGGACCTCCTCTTTAAGAGCCAATTCACACTTACTGATGTATCTTTCTTTTTAGTGCGCTGTAAAGGTTCTTTAATGTATGTACTGAAAGGCAGATACAATTGTTTCGGCCACATAATCAATTTTGAGCGCCACTGAAAACGAATAGCAATGCACTGCAACAGGCATACACATTCCTTTTTGTTGCCCTATTAATGCATAGTACAATGTGTCTGCAAAAGCAGGAATGCATCTTAAAATAACAGGTAAGAAAATCTTTACCTAAAAATGATTTAGCCTATTATTGTATATTGCATTGGTTAATGTTGACATGAGTTGATGTGTGCTGAGTTGCATTAAATACGTTAACCTTGACCAGTTCCATGTGAACTGCACAACCCAACTGCAGCATATAGGTGTCAGAAACCATGAAATCAGACCGAGACAGAAGTACAGTTAAATCACACTTGTTTAACAATAAAAGTAAAAAGAAAAAACGTAGTCAAAACATAGCCAGAGTTCAGTAACCGGAACGGATAGTCAGCCAAGCCAGAAGTCAGGGATCAAAGTAGTAGAACAGCAAGCAGGATCTGGAGTCAGAAGGGATGACAGCAAAGCCAGTCTTTAAACAGGAACGCAGGAGATGTTTCTTGTGATGTTGACCAAGGCGAAGGCAGAGACCCTCTGGACTGGACGGCTTAAGTAGGCAGGACTGACAAGCAGGTTATGAACAACAGCTGAGTAACTGTGGAGAGAGATGGGAGCTGGCAATTAGCCGACAGCTGAGCGGCCAGCTCTGAGAAGGAAGGGCTGAGCCCAACCCTGACAATAGGACATTTCTATATGAACTACAACACAACACATTGGTGTCAACAGCATATATACTCCTATTCATGCATTTTGTAGTATTTGAAAATACATCAAAATGCATTGCAATGCATGAATAAACTACTAAATAATAATAATAATAATAAATCATTTACTTAATGAGAAAAACATTAGGATGAACCCAGGAAAACAGACTCTATATCCATTAATATGAAATGGTTATATGCTCATTCAAAGGCGTTTAATGTCTATTTATATGAACGCACATATTTTGGCAATATACAGTATGCTAGACCAAGATATGTGTAGCTGTATCTTGTTTTCATAAGCTATATGACTAATTATGAATATATTATTCATATAAGCATATGGTTACTAACTATAAAATTACAGTGCCTTGAAAAAGTATTCACACCCCTTGAATTTTTTCCACATTTTGTCATGTTACAACCAAAAACGTAAATATATTTTATTGGGATTTTATGTGATAGAACAACACAAAGTGGCACATAATTGTGAAGTGGAAGGAAAATGATAAATGTTTTTCAAATTTTTTTTACAAATAAATATATGAAAAGTGTGGTGTACATTTGTATTCAGCCTCCCTGAATCAATACTTTGTAGAACCACCTTTCACTGCAATTACAGCTGCAAGTCTTTTTGGTTATGTCTCTACCAGCTTTACACATCTAGAGAGTGAAATGTTTGCCAATTCTTCTTTGCAAAATAGTTCAAGCTCTGTCATATTGGATGGAGAGCGTCTGTGAACAGCAATTTTCAAGTCTTGCTACAGATTCTCAATTGGATTTAGGTCTGGAATTTGACTGGGTCATTCTAACACATGAATATACTTTGATCTAAACCATTCCACTGTAGCTCTGGCTGTATGTTTAGGGTCGCTGTCCTGCTGGAAGGTGAACCTCGGCCCCATGCTCAAGACTTTTGCAGACTCTAACAGGTTTTCTTCTAAGATTGCCTTGTATTTGGCTCCATCCATCTTCCCATCAACTCTGACCAGCTTCCCTGTCCCTGCTGAAGAAAAGCATCCCCACAACATGATGCTGCCACCACGTTTCACGGTGAGAATGGTGTGTTCAGGGTGTTGTGCAGTGTTAGTTTTCCACCACACATAGCGTTTTGCTTTTAGGCCAATTTTGGTCTCATCTGACCAGAGCACCTTCTTCCACATGTTTGCTGTGCCCTCCACATGGCTTCTTGCAAACTGCAAATGGGACTTCTTTTGACTTTCTTTCAACAATGGCTTTCTTCTTGCCACTCTTCCATAAAAAACAGGTTTGTGGAGTGCAAGACTAATAGTTGTCCTGTGGATAGATTCTCCCACCTGAACTGTGGATCTCTGCAGCTCCTCCAGAGTTACCAAGGGCCTAATGGATGCTAATCTGATTAATGCTCTCTGGTGGACGATAAAAATTGTTTAATATTGCATAGAAACATATTTAACCAACTTAAAATTGCACATACATGAGGATGCACCCATAACTAGGCGCCAGACTCTATAGTAGCAACAACTGGTAATAACATGTTTACAATCATATACAATAATAGTAAAGTTTAGGGAGTCTGCCAGTGTTCATGCAATGTAAAAACATTCAAGAGGTAACAATTGCACAGTCAATAGTTCTTAGATCCTTCATAGGTAGAATTGTAAAAACTTTCATAACATAATGGGTGTATAAATGGTTCACAACATCAATTAGCTTGATGCGTTTTGCGGCTTAAAACCGCTCTTCAGGAGCAGACGCTGGATGTGCGGTGTCTGTGACGTGGCCCTTCCGGCGGTTGCTTTCTATCTGCGCGACCGGTGGGAGGGTTCGGCGCCGGTCGCCGGGCAACTTTTTGCCTATGCGTCGACGTCTGGACGCCCCTCCCCTTACACTCGTGTGGTGTGGCGTTGGGGGCGGGTCTGTGGCGGCGCATATATGCGGGCGGCGGCCCCGGCGTGTTCCAGTGCTCCCTGAGCTCCCTGCCAGTCAGGCTCCACAGTTTTGGGTGGACTGCTCGTTCCTTCCTTTCCATCAGGTACACTTCCCAGCCTTTCCCACTTCTTTCTGTCCCCCACACTGGGCGTTTTGGTGTTGACCTTCTACCATGGTCTCTCACCTTCACCTCTGGTTGACCACCAATCATCTTTTTCCACTCTCCACCACTTTCCCCTCTAGTTTGCCCCCCCTTTTCTCCCTTTCCCCCCCTCCTATTCCTATTCTCTTACCATTGCAAACACATTTGTTTGTTTTTTTCACATTGTCCCACACTTTGAGGTTTTTCCACCATTTTTTTCACACCAGGTGAGCCTGGGAGTGCTGGTCTGCCGTGTTTGCTGTCTGTGCATTGGAAGCTCCCTCTCGGCTCCCGTTACTGACCTTGGGCTGGCCTGCTGACCTGGACGTCATGTGTCTTGGTGTACATACCTGGTAAGTTTACATGCCCTTCCCGGGTTCTTGGGTGGAAGTTTATCCATACTCCCCCAACTTCGTTATTGAGTATCTACACATTTTTCATTACAGACAATTCGCATATCTGCTCCTGAAGAGCGGTTTTAAGCCACGAAACGCGTCGAGCTAATTGATGTTGTGAACTATTTATACACCCATTATGTTATGAAAGTTTTTACAATTCTACCTATGAAGGATCTAAGAACTATTGACTGTGCAGTTGTTACCTCTTGAATGTTTTTACATTGCATGAACACTGGCGGACTCCCTAAACTTTACTATTATTGTATATGATTGTAAACATGTTATTACCAGTTGTTGCTACTATAGAGTATGGCGCCTAGTTATGGGTGCATCCTCATGCATGTGCAATTTTAAGTTGGTTAAATATGTTTCTATGCAATATTAAACAATTTTTATCGTCCACCACTTTGTTCTTTTTGTCACCACGAGCTTCATTTAAAGTCCCACCTCTCTTGCTACACTTTACTGCCTTGGCCGCTTTAGTGTATGTTTCGCCATAGTTGACAGGGATGGAGGCACATGGTTCTACCCAGCCAGTATAGCCTCATTTAAAGTCCCAATTTCCCAATTCCCCCCCTTTTTTGACTTCTTTAAACTTCTCCACAACTTTATATCTGACCTGTCTGGTGTATTTCTTGACCTTCATGATGCTGTTTGGGCTTCACAGAACAGCTGTATTTATACTGAAATTAAATTACATACAGGTGGACTCTATTTACTAATTGGGTGACTTCTGAAGGCAATTGGTTCCAATAGATTTCAGGTAGGGGTATCAGAATAAAGGGGGCTGAATACAAATGCATGCCACACTTTTTACAATTTTTACTTGTAAAATATTTTGAAAACAATTTTTCATTTTCCTTCGGCTTCACAATTATGTGCCACTTTGTGTTGGTCTATAACATAAAATCCCAATAAAATATATTTACATTATTGGTTGTAACATGACAAAATTTCAAGGGATATGATGAATACTTTTTCAAGGCACTGCACATGCTTTACATGAATGAATACATGCTGTGCTTTTTGAGGTTAACAAAAAAGGGGGTATATGACACCAAAGGATCCAGTAAACAAGCTTCTTGCTACTTTTGTTATATGTCACAAAATCAATACCTACTGACTTTTGTAGCACTAGAGGATAATACAATGTCATGACATCAGGAAAAGGCTTAACGTTTAATTTCTTCTCTTTCCCTAGTATGTGTGGATAAACAATAATATTACTTCAAAAAAATGTTGTATTCCTGTTTGTTGGGATATTTTGTTCAGAATGTGCACTATAAAATTTAGATGGAAGGGTGGCATATATGTGTAGGTCACAGGATTGTGTTAGACATTGACCAGAACCCAGCACATTAACCACAATTTTTTATGTTACATTATTTTAGTGTACACGTTTCAAACACAAATATTTAGTCAATAAATCCACTAAAGTTATTTTTAGCGCACATAAACACAATATATTACCAAATTGTCAAGCCTTGAGATGGTGATAAACTTTGGTAACCAAAATTGTTCATTGGTATCACTTTAAAAGCTTTCACAGGTTATCAGTTTAGAGATAACCATGAATGATGGTCCCAGAATTATTGCTTCCACTGCAATATATAACATGCGTAGTGCAATCATAATTTTCATTAGTAGGCGCACCCACCGTGTTGCTTTTATTTTCTTATGTGCATGTACATGGGTGGTGGGAGACTTTAAAATTATTGGGTTTTTTTTGTTTGTTTGTTTTTTTTTGTTACATTTTTTTTTTTTCAATTAATGTTATTGCTACCACACAGGGAGCCTTTGTGTGGAAGTGATTGGGCCACCTTACGGGCCGCTTCTACCTGAAAGCCCATAAGCCTCTGAACAAATGTAAACACATCTCCAGCAACTTTAGCAGACAGGAGCGTGTTTAAAATCCTGATCTACTGTCAACCATTTATAAACAACTCTGGCAGACAAGTGGTTAAAGGCTAAAGTTGATGGACCAGTACAGCTTCCTTACAAGCGGTTTGCATAAGTTTGAGAAGCTGATGAGATCTGCTGAAATCAGTTCAGGGGCACCAGCCTGCCCTCCTTTTGTCCTGAATCAACCTACTTTAGTATTCCCATTGTGTTCTGATGTCTATAAAAGTTTGTCGACACAGGCTCTTAACCATAATCAGAGATTGTTGATGCCTAGATACCCAGGCCAAATTTAGCAGCATTAGCTTGAATAGGTTACTTTGCAAAAAACTCAGCTACTAATTTACATACCTTAATATTCAAAAATCATAATCTAAGACAGCTACCTGAAAGATAATTTGTTCCGCCTTTAGCAGGAAACGCAAAAACACCTACCCTCTTGTACTTAGTTTCATCGTGTTTCTGACCATCCAGTAACTCCCATCATAATATTTGCTTTGTTAATTTGGGTCAGATGATAGTGGTCCTCAGTGGGGATGGGCACGGTTCGATTCGCACCAGAACACCTCGAACAGGCAAAAAGTTCTAGAGAACATGCAAATCCTATTAAAGTCTATAGGACACGAACATGAAAAATAAAAAGTCCTAATTTTAAAGGCTTATATGCAAGTTATTGCCACAAAAAGTGTATGGGGACCTGGGTACTGCCCTAGGGGTCATGTATCAATGCAAAAAAGGTTTTTAAAATGATTGTTTTTTCAGGAGCAGTGATTTTAATAACGTTTAAAGTGAAACAATAAAAATGAAATATTCCTTTAAATATCGTGCCTGGGGGGTCCCCTTAGTCTGCCTGTATAGTCTGCCTGTAAAGTGGCACATCTGTGAGATGTGTAGAACAGTGCCGCAGCAATAATGACATTTCTAAAGGAAAATCTAATCTTGCTCGCGGCTGTAATGTATTGCTGGCTCCCAGCAATATAGCTAAAAAAATCAATGAAAAAACATGCAACATTTTGTTAAAAGTTGGCGTGGGGTCCCCCCCAAAATCCATACCACACCCTTATCCGAGCATGCAGCCTGTTGGTCAGGAGGTCCTGAACCATACCAGGCTATATACCCTCAACACCTATATACCCAAAAAATATTGTTATAATTTTTTTTCACACAAATAGAGCTTTCTTTTGGTGGTGATTAATCACCATTTGGGCCTTTTCTTTTGTGTGAAAGAAAGAAAACCCCCCAACATATATTCTATGAGGCATGGGCTGCAGATAGGTACTCGAGTACTCTAATGAGCTGCAGAAGAGAGGGAGTGTTCCTGCTGGAGTCATTTTACAATGCACCAGTGATGAAGTGGTTAAAACCCATACCACACCCAAAGAGTCCTCCCACACCGTTTTTTGCCCATTTTTTTAAAATCTACATTCTTTTTTGTACAATTTTTTTTTCCCATTTAGCTCTCAGTGGGGGAAGACTTAACAACCTATTGACTGTGAGCTCAGTGGGCGAACATCCCACTAAGTGCCCAGAAAGTTCAGGTGTTAGGCGAGTACCTGAATGGGCAATGTTCAGGTCAAACTTATGCTCGGCCCAAATCATTCGCCCATCCCAAGTGGTAATTACAAAAATTGTAATTACATGTCCCTGTCAAACAGGTGCAGAAAAATTGGGCTTTGGGTGTTGGTGGTGCCTGAACACTGTAACTTCTCACAGTTACACTTGCTGGGTGCAGGAATGGGCCCTGCTGTTAAAAATTAGTAAAACAATTAAAATTACATGCCCCTGTCAAACAGGTGCAGAAAAATTGGGCCTTAGGTGTTGGTGGTGCCCTAAACCAAAAATATTGTTGGAAGCCAGCATAATCAAGATTCAGGAATAGGATAGGCGGCATAGGCAGTCTTAAGGGATCCCAGATTCATAGCAAATTCAATAAGTTACATTAACATAAGGGGTTTGATAGCTGCTGATCCAGGACTGATTCATTTTGATAAATGTCAGCCTATCAACAGAGTCTGTGGACAGGCACATTCTTTGATCCGTTACAAACCCTCCAGCAGCACTGAATGCCCATTCAGAAAGCCCGCTGGATGCAGGACAGGCCAGTAGCTTGATTGCATATTAAGCACATTCTGGCCAGTGGTCCATCCCCAAGACCCAGTCCAAGTCTGCTCTTGCCCCTAGATATTCCTGCACCATATAATGCAGATGCTGCACCCCTGGGCGCTGAGGACTAAAGAATTGTTTAAAGGCATCGGTCAGCCGGCCACCTTCTCTACCGCTCTTCCTCTGACCAAACAAAGCCTCAGAAACACATTGTCCAGGAAATGGTAACCTCCCAGGGTCTGGAAAGGCATTACACAAATTTTTCTTCAAGGCGTCCTGAAGATGTTTCATCCTTTGCTCCCTCTGCGAAGGCAGGATGAGCTCTGCAACTTTACCCTTGTAACGTGGATCAAGAAGGGTTGCCAGCCAGTAATGATCCCTCTCCTTGATACCACGAATCCTCGTGTCCTTTTGCAGGCTTTGCAAAATCAGGGAGCCCATGCACCGTAAGTTTGAAGAGGCATGATATTCTGAATCCTCTGGGTCACTAAGGATGACATTGTCAGGAACTACCTCCTCCAAGCCATGTACACCTCCTTGGGTTGCTGGGGACTGAAAACCATCCCTTGAAGACTGTTGCATGTTATCCTCTACATCCAAGCTGACACAATCCTCCTCCTTTTCCTCCTGTACGTTTGACAGCCCCACAGGAATCCTATCTGCATGAAGGGGGCCTTGAGAGGAAATCAAGTCCTCCTCTTCCTCCCACTGTTCTGCCTCAAGTGCCCTGTCCATGATTCCACGAAGCGTGTGCAGGAAGACTAGAAGGACCGTTTCACTGATGCATGCATTTTCACTGCTCACCATCTTTGTGGCCTCCTCAACTGGTGACAGGACAGTGCATGCATCCTTTATCAGTAGCCAATGGTGTGGCAAAAAGAAGCCAAGCTCCCCTGAGCCTGTCCTGGTTCCATACTCACACAGGTACTCATTGATGGCCCTCTGCTGTGTGTGTGCAGCCGCTGCAGCATTGCCAATCTTGAGTTCCACCTGGTGGGCATGTCACAAATGAGGCAGTTGGTGGGCAGGTTGAATTCCCATTGAATGTCAGCCAGCCGGGAACTGGCATTGTATGACTGTCGGAAATGCCCACAGACTTTTCTGGCTTGAGTACCTGGTCAAGAAATGCTGCACCACTAAATTCACTACAAATGCCAAGCATGGAACATGTGTCAGGTGTCCCTGTCGGATGGTGAAGAGAAGGTTGGTGCCATTGTAGCATACAACCATTCCTGGCTCAAGCTGCCGTGGCATCAACTACCTCTGAGCCTGCCCCTGCAGAGCTGACAGAATCTCTGCCCCAGTGTGGCTCCTGTCCTCTAGACAGACCAATTGAAGCACCGCATGGCATCTTTTAGCCTGACTGCTTGCGTAGCCCTTTAAATGCTTAGGAAGCACTGCTGGTTCAGAGGACAATTCAGCAGAAGAGGCCATAGAGGAATAAGAAGAGGAGGAGGTGGAGCAGACAGATGTGGCAGAATCACCACCAGCTTTTTGGAGGCATGGTGATGAAACCAGCTCCAACACTGAACCCTGTCCTGCATCCTTCCCAGCTGCCAGCAGGGTTACCCAGTGCGCCATGAAGGAAAAGGAACATCCCTTATCATGTGTCAGAAACCATGAATCAGACTGAGACAGAAGTACAGTTAAATCTCACTTGTTTAACAACAATAAAAAAAGGTAAGCAGAGTAAACTTAGTCAAAACATTGCCAGAGTTCAGGAACCAGAATAGATAGTCAGACAAGCCAAAACGTCAGGGAGCCAGAGATGAGCATAGTAGAACAGCAAGCAGGATCTGAAGCCAGAAGTAATGTCAGCCAAGCAAGTCTTTAACAGGAACACAGGAGAGCGTCTCTAGAGATGTGACCAAGGCGAAGGCAGAGATCATCTGGGCTGGACGGCTTAACTAGGCAGGACTGACGAGCAGGATATCATCAACCGATGAGTCACTGTGGAGAGATAGGAGCTGGCAATTAGCTGAAAGATGATAGGTCAGCTCAGAGAAGGAAGGGCTGAGCCCAGCCCTGACACCATGCCTGCTGGACCATGAGTCAGCATTAATTTGAACCTTGCTGCTGACCGCCCTGTCCAACAAGGCCAAAACATTGCCTTCCACATGACGGTAAAGAGCTGTAATGGCCTTATGTAAAAAGAAATTTCTTTTTGGAGCCTGCAACTGTGGTACAGCACATTCCACAAATTCACAAAAGGGGGCAGAGTCTACCAGCTCAAAAGGCAGCAGTTGTAGTGTTAGCAATTTTTTTTATGGTTCAGCAACTGAGGTAGCAAAATTTTCTTGGTGAAATCAACAGGTGGTACTGCTAGCAGATTGGATGCAAGTACTTGTGGCACCTATTGCTATACCTTCATTCCTCTCAGTGCAGGTTTTTGAGAGGACTTGAGGTATAGTAGGGGTTGAGACCCCAGATGAGGAGCAAGGAGACGTCTGCATTTCTTTATGATGTGGGTCTTTCAGGTGTTGTTGCCAACAGACGGTAAAGAGCTGTAATGGCCTTATGTAAAAAGAAATTACATACGCAGAGGAGAAAGCAAGCTGAATTCCAAACTGTGCACAAAAGGCTCGCCAGAAGCGCGACACAAACTGACTACCCCTGTCCGAGACAATCACCTTGGGTAGCCCATGTAAGCAAAAGATCTTCCAAGCAAAAATGGAAGTCAGTTCCTTAGAAGTGGGCAATTTCTTAAGTGGAATACAATGAGACATTTTAGAGAAATGGTCAACCACCATAAGGATAACTGTGGGAGTTGGGTAACGCCACAATGAAATCCATAGACAGGTGGGTCCAGGGCCTCTCAATTGGGTATGGGTTGTAGAAGGCCCACTGGAAGGTGTCGTGGAGTCTTACTCTGAGCACACAGAACAGGCAGCTATGAAGGCATTAACATCAGCACGTAGACTAGGCCACCAGAATTGTTGGGAAATGGCCCAAACGAGTTGATTCTTCCCAGGTTGGACAGCAACCTTATGAGAATGGGAAGTCTGGAACACGGCAGTACGGAAAGACTCTCTGGGACAAAGCAGCGGTCACAAGTTTTTTTTCAGGAGGAGCATGAACCTGAGCAGCAAGAATTTTGTCACCCAAAGGAGAAGTGAGATAGGTGCGAACCGTAGAGAGGTGCAAACCGTAGCCAGAATACGATCAGGAGGAATCACATGAACTGAAACCGACTCCATCTTTGAAGTGGAGGAAAATTGTTGTGACAAAGCGTCAGCCCTTACATTCTTAGTACCAGGTAAGAATGAGACAATGTAATTGAAACTAATTGAAACTAGACAAGAAAAGAGCCCATTGCACCCTTCTGGGAGAGAGGTATTTAGCCTCAGACAAGAATGTGAGATTCTTATGGTCAGTAAGAATGAGAACCGGCACAGTGGTACCTTCGAGGAGATGTCTCCATTCTTTCAGTGCTAAAATAATCGCTAACAGCTCTCTGTCACCAATCTCGTAATTGAACTCCGCAGGTGACAATTTCTTGGAAAAGTAGCCACAAGGATGCATAGCACTATCAGAGGTAGGACATGGAGACAGAAGGGCACCAACTCCAGTCTCAGAAGCATCAACCTCAAGCATAAAAAGGTAACATAGGATCAGGAGGTGCCAACACAGGAGCAGAAACAAAGGCAGCCTTGAGACTCTCAAAGGCTTTAATGGACTCCGGAGACCAACACTGTGGGTTACCGTCCTTTCTGGTCATATCAGTCAGGAGCTTGACCAGAGACGAGAAGTTACGAACAAACTTTCTTAGTACCAGGTAAGAATGAGACAATGTAATTGAAACTAATTGAAACTAGACAAGAAAAGAGCCCATTGCACCCTTCTGGGAGAGAGGCGTTTAGCCTCAGACAAGAATGTGAGATTTTTATGGTCAGTAAGAATGAGAACCGGCACAGTGGTACCTTCGAGGAGATGTCTCCATTCTTTCAGTGCTAAAATGATCGCTAACAGCTCTCTGTCACCAATCTCATAATTGCACTCCGCAGGTGACAATTTCTTGGAAAAGTAGCCACAAGGATGAATAGCGCTATCAGAGGTAGGACGTTGAGACAGAAGGGCGCCAACTCCAGTCTCAGAAGCATCAACCTCAAGGATAAAAGGTAACGTAGGATCAGGAGGTGACAACACAGGAGCAGAAACAAAGGCAGCCTTGAGACTCTCAAAGGCTTTAATGGACTCCGAAGGCCAACACTGTGGGTTACCGTCCTTTCTGGTCATATCAGTCAGGAGCTTGACCAGAGATGAGAAGTTACGAACAAACTTCCAATAATAGTTGTCAAAGCCAAGAAAACGCTGCAGAGAACGTAAACCCATGGGTCGGGGCCACTGTAGGACTGCTGAAAGTTTCTCTGGGTCCATCAAAAAACTAGCAGTGGAAATTACATAACCCAGGAATTTAACCTGTTCACGATGGAATTCGTACTTCTCCAATTTACAGTAGAGATTGTTCTCTCTTAGTTTCGAATGCACACGACAGACATCTGTGTGGTGGTTCTTTAGGGACTTGGAAAATATGAGGATATCGTCAAGATAAACCACCACACATAACTGCAACAAATCTCGGAGGACATCGTTAATAAATTCCTGAAAAACTGCCGGGGCATTACAAAGGCCAAAAGGCATTACGAGGTACTCATAAATCCCATCAAGAGCCTCAATGGCAAGTGGAGTGTCATGCAGCTGCAGCGGAATCGAGTGCTTCGATACAAAGGCAGCATCACTGAACAGACTGCAGCCACATAGTCGATTAGAGCCTGTATCTCGACGGACGACTCAGCTCAAGAAAGGGTAACCAAAGCCAGGGGCTTATCCTTCTGGATAACTGGAGACGAAACAACGCCACCTAAGGTCGGTTCATGACAGGATCTCAAGGTTCGGACGTTCCCTGGACGGGTAGGACAAGACTTTAAAAAGTGACCTACCTGGCCACAATAAAGGCACAATCTCTCCTTCCTCCTAACGGTTCTTTCATCCGCAGAGAGACGCGTGAAGCCCAAGTGCATGGGTTCATCTTCACAGATCGACTCTGTACCAGGAGGCATGGGAGGTGAGGGAGGCAAGGATGGGACTGCAAAGCTTGGAGACAAATATACAGGAAGCTTCTGCAAGCGCTCCTTAAAAGAGAGTCTTTCTCTGAGTCTGGAGTCAATGAGGATGGCAAACTTGATCAACTTCTCCAGCTCAGTGGGTACATCTCGGGCTGCTATCTTATCCTTGATGGTATCGGACAGACCATGAGAAAAAGCAGCCACGAGGGCCTCATTGTTCCAAGCAACCTCTGCTGCCAGAGTACGGAATTCAATGGCTTAATCTGCAACAGTTCTCATACTCTGTTTTATGGACATGAGGCACTTGGCAGCAGAAGCGGAGCATGTGGGAACATCAAATACTCTTTTAAAGGAAGCCACAAACTCAGTGTAACTCAAGACAACAGGTTTTTGCGTCTCCCATAGAGGGTTTGCCCAGGCCAAGGCTCTCTCAGAAAGCAAAGATATCACAAAACCTACTTTGCTTCTGTCCATAGGAAATGCCTGGGGCAGCATCTTAAAGTATATCTCAATCTGGTTGGAACCTGCAACTGTGGTACAGCACATTCCACAAATTCACAAAAGGGGGTCAGAGTCTACCAGCTCAAAAGGCAGCAGTTGTAGTGTTAGCAATTTTTTTATGGTTTAGCAACTGGCGCAGCAAAATTTGCCTGGTGAAATCAACAGGTAGTGTACTGCTAGTAGATTGGATGCAAGTACTTGTGGCACCTATTGCTATACCTTCATTCCTCTCAGTGCAGGTTTTTGAGAGGACTTGAGGTATAGTAGGGGTTGAGAGCCCAGATGAGAAGCAGGGAGACCTCTGCATTTTTTTATGATGTGGGTCTTTCAGGTGCTGTTGCCAACAGACTGCATGGCAGGTCATTATATGTCTTGTCAAGCATGTGGTGCCAAAGTGGCTGGTGTTCTGGCCACGCTTGAGATTCTTCAGACAGAGATGGCAAACAGCAATGCTGTGGTCTGCTGCACGTGTTGAAAAAAGCCCACACCAATGAACTTTTAGTAGTCAGCGGGGAGCTGTGGAGCTCTGTGGTGTGATGCAATAGAGTAACTGACCTTAAGCCGCCCCCTGGAGGACATCCTGCCTCGTTGGAGTTGTGCCTCCTCCTCCTCATTTATTTCCTCTGTTCTCTCAGGCACCCAAGTACAGTCAGTGACCTCATCAACCCCTCCCTCATCACTGGAGCAAAACTGGCAGCATGCTGCAGCTGGGGGGAACATGACTGCTAGTTTCTTGTCCTTCTGTGGCACCCCCTTTCTCTAGGCTCACGTTACTCCCTTCCTCAACCAGGGAACAAACGTTGGAGCACTCAAATTGCTATGCATCCTCCAGCAGCATGTAACCGACAATATGGTTGAATAATTCTGGTGACTCCTCCGTGTACAATGGTGGGGCTATGAAAGGAGTAACTGTGGACAAGGAGTGTGGAATAGGCCACTTTGGCAGCTGCATTGGAAGGCAAACTAATATGAGCCTGGGTGACAAAGGATAAGGAGGATGAGGACGGCTTAGTTATCCACGCCACCAACTCTTCTGCATGTTGTGGCTCAATAACATGGCCAGCAGCAGAAAAAAATGTGAAGCGTGCCCCGCCTGCAGAAGATGCACCATGTCCGCGACCACCAATTTTCACTGTAGACAAAGAGGCTGCTTGCCCTCTTTTAGTGGCCTGTGAGCGTCTGCCTCTCCTTGGTGGGCTTCCGGACAGGATGGGGATTTTTTCTCACACCGCACTACACTATATTATATACTCTGCACTGTAGTATATACTCTGCACTGCACTATATACTGTACACTGAATGCACTGTATTATATACTGTATACCGACTGCACTGTATTATATACTGTACACTGACTGCACTGTATTACACTGACTGCAATGTATTATATACTGTACACACTGTATTATATACTGTGTACACCGCCTGCACTGTATTTTTTACTGTACACTGCCTGCACTGTATTCCATACTGTACACCGACTGCACTGTATTATATACTGTACACCGACTGCAATGTATTATATACTGTACACCGACTGCATTGTATTATTTACACTGTCTGCAATGTATTATATACTGTGTACACTGCCTGCACTGTATTATATACTGTACATTGACTGCACTGTATTATATACTGTACACTGACTGCAATGTATTATATACTGTACACACTGTATTATATACTGTGTACACCGCCTGCACTGTATTATATACTGTACACTGACTGTAATGTAATATATACTGTACACTGACTGCAATGTATTATATATACACTGTACACAACTGTATTATTTACACTGTCTGCAATGTATTATATACTGTGTACACTGCCTGCATTGTATTATATACTGTACACACTGTATTATATACTGTGTACACCGCCTGCACTGTATTATATACTGTGCACCGCCTGCACTGTATTATATAATGTACACTGGCTGCACTATATTATATACTGTACACTGCCTGAAGTGTATTATATACTGTACACCACCTGCAGTGTATTATATATATTGTACACCAACTGCAATGTATTATATACTGTATACCGGTTCACAGATTACTTAGTCTACCTTGACACTGGGGCGGGCGGGCACCAGCGGTAAAGCGGCGCTATTTTTAGCGCCACTTTACCATCATTTTAGCGGCGCTATTTGGCCGCTAGCGGGGCGGTTTTAACCCCCCGCTGGCGGCTGAAAAAGGTTTAAAACCGCCCGCAAAGTGCCGCTGCAGCAGCGCTTTGCCAGCGGTTTGGTGGTGCTGCCCCATTGTTTTCAATGGGTAGGGGTGCTTTTAGCGCTGCAAAGATGCGGCTTGCAGGACTTTTTTGACCGTCCTGCAAGTGCACCGCTTCAGTGTGCAAGCCCTGGGGCTTTCACATTGGAGACACAGGAGAGGCTCTTTACAGGAGCTATACAGGAGCTATTTTTAGAGCTGTAGTACCTGTAAAGCGACTCAGTGTGAAAGTAGCCTTAAAGATAGGATACTTAAATTGGTATTAAACCCGCAGCAAACTTTTTTTATATTGCAGCTTATGTTACATTTGTCTTTTAGGCTCTCTTTACTTTATTTTTACTTGATGTTTTTTAACAGAACAAGCTGTTCCACAGATGTATCAGCTAAAGGATTGAGACAAACCATTTACCACTGACAGAGGTGCACACGAAGATCACCATTTATTTATGTAAAATCTTTATCCCAAAAAAAAATGTTGCTGTAACTGCTTATAAAGTGTACGCTAAAGTTTGGCTTCAATTTGTTTAGTGTATTTAACTCTAGTACATCTAATACTCCCCTCCTCCCAGAATGACAATGCTGCTGTCCAAAGGTGTCTCTGTGCTCCTTCATCCAGAGTCTAGGCACTCTAAGGCTATTCTCACATTGGGGCGGGCGGGCGCCGGTTTACCCTTGTTTTATCGGCGCTATTCGGCCACTAGCAGTGTTTTAACCCCTGCTAGCGGCCGGAAAAGGGTTAAAACCGCCCACAAAGCGCCGCTGCAGTGGCGCTTTTTTGATTGTTCTGCAAGGGCACAGCTGGAGAGACAGAGGCAGATGATAGCTTTTATAAGCCTTCAAAAAATATCAATTGTCCTGTATTTAGATCATTTTCTTCCAGGAATTTCTAGGACAGGGAAAAATAAACTCAGATCTCAACCTAGTACTTCTATCTATAAGTCTATCAGAGTTTATGAAGGAAGTACAATCTAGAGAAAAATTAACCTGAATCTGTCTCAGTCTGTAATTTTTCTAGGTTACAGGGTACACACAAAAGAACTAAGTTTCCTTGACAGGGTAGATCAAAACTCTCCTGGAAGAATCATTAAGATAGATTATGCAGACTGTAGGTCCAATGACAGTGGCTATTCCAGTAGTGTGGGTCCAACTACATTCCAGAAGGCTACAAAGGTTTTAATTTGCATTTTCCCATTTCTAGAAAAATTGAATCAAAGGTACGAATCATTAGACACAATAGTGTTGCTTCCAGAAATTGATTCTCTGGGTTTTTCTGGTAGGAAAATCCACATAATAAAGACCATTTCTGGGTTTAGTCTTTTTAATAATAATACAAAAAAATGAACTGAATGCAAGTTTTTGGGAATGTGGAGCCCATTCAGAAGACCTGAAGACACAAGGCATTTAGGGGGCAGATTTAGTATATCCCTCCTTCAATTACATTGAGCTTTTTGCCGTAGGAAAAGTATTTTCTGTCTTCAAGGAATGAATATTGGGATAAGACTTCTTTATTCTCTCAGACCATGCCATACTACTACAGTAAAATACTGTATATCAACTGACAGGAAGCAATCCTGTCAAGCACCCCTCTTTCTCTAATCCTCTTGTCCACTGGCCAGAGTTGTGGGCAAGAGGCTCTTGTCCCCATCAACATGGGGACAAGGTGCTTTGGGGGGGCAGAGCCACCCTGCCCCAAATAGACCCCTATATGTTGAGAGCATGTGGCCTTGTATGGTTTAGGAGGGGTGCACTCGCTTGTCCCCTTCCTTTCCTGACCTGCCAGGCTGCATGCTAGGATAAGGATCTGGCATGGATTTTGGGGGGGACCCCATGCCATTTTTTTTCTTAGATTTTTGTTTCCGGAATTTTTTTCACTTCCAGCTAAATGCAGGGACAACCATGACAGTTACTGGTTATTAAGGATGATGGTGGACACCCTCTCCTTGACAACCTGTGGTTAGGACACTGGCTAATGCCGATGATAAATTACTACAGGCTTTCGCTACTAATATACAGCATGACTTCATAAAATAACTCAAGCAATATTTTAGTAGCATTTTTTAGTGAATACAAAAAAACATTTTGAAAAACGCTATGCGGTATCTTATCGCATACTCAGATGCGGTAAGATGCGGCTTTGTGAATGGAGCCTATTGAACCGTGCTCCACTAAAATGTAAAATAGCTTCTTCTCCCAGTCTGTACGGCTCTTGAACTTCAGTGGATTTTTGAGATAAATTGTGGGGTTTTAATTTTTTCTTTTTGCTGGAGAAATTTCAACTCACTTACAGTCCCAGTGACAGGGTAAGAGTAAATGGGGATACAGATAGAAATAAAAACCTAGTATAGGTTTTAATCGATACTCCCTCCCAATAAAAAAAAAAAAAAAAAAGGTTTGACTTAGGTTTGATATAAGATTTTTTTTTTTTTAAAGAGCATTTTCCCATGAATTATAGCAAATTTCTTGCTAATTAGTGCATCTTTATATCTTAATGTGTTTAAATACAAGAAGAGACATTATTCAACAGAATCTTTTAAAGATCTCCATATTTGTGTGTTCAAATAATTTGTGGATAAACTGAATGATCTTTCATCACCAAATTGAACATTATGTAATTATATTACATCCTCTCCTTAAGTTCCACCATAATTTCTAATAACCAGTCCTATACTAAACCATCTGACATGTATTTCTTTACTTTATCGATACTCAATTCATCCCTATCACACGTTTCCAAACATATACTCTATACAGGTTCTCATACATATCCATTCATCCCCACCTTTCTTTACCAAACATACTCTCTATACAGGTATTCCTCAAAAAAAAAAAAAAAAAAGGGGGGGGGGGTCTCTCCCATCTCTATGGGGTGTTCTGTTCCCTTTCGCAAAAATTGTATCATTTTTATCGAAGTTATTTTACTGATATTGATATTACAGGTTAAATGTATAGCTCTGGCATCATTGTTAGTTTTTTTGTTCTTTATTTTTGAAGTTCCCAATAAAACAAAACAGAACAGATAAATACAACTTTGTATTTTGCAGTACATAAAAAATGTATCTCATAGTAAAAGCATGAAACCCAGCAGTCATCCATACAAATAATTTAAAGTTAGGTAAGAACTTAAACTTACATGGAGCATATGACAAGTGTCTCAGCTGTAGGAAAAAATGTCTAATAATATCACGTCTGTTACAATATAAACAGTAGAATTGTCAACAGAATGCATACAAGAACAGGGATGACAAGAATTTGGTCCTGCCCTAGGCAGAACAAAATATATAACACAGTTGTTGCTAAAAACCAGCAAAGTGCTTTACAACTAATTATAAAAAAAGGAATACATCCAGGAAAGAATGTAATTGTAAACCAGCACAGTTAAGGGACCAATCTATTACCATTAAAATATAAAGCAAAATCTACATCCATGAAGAAATATTTTTGTAATTTTAACCACGCAGATGCTCTATTTTAAGGACTGCCACAGTGATAATTAAGGATTGTGCCCAATGGGAGCATGAACACCTTTTTTTACATTATTATTTTTTTTTAATTATGAAAACAGTTATAGGAATAGTAACTACCCTCCACTGTTAACCACTTCCATACCGGGCCTATTCTGGCACTCCTCTCCTACATGTAAAAATCATAATTTTTTGCTAGAAAATTACTCAGAACCCCCAAACATTATATATTTTTTTTAGCAGACACCATAGGGAATAAAACAGCGATCATTAAAACTTTTTATCTTGCACTGTATTTGCGCAACAATTTTTCAAACGTTTTTTTTTTAAAAACAGTTTCATGATTTAAAAAATGACAAATAGTAAATAGATACCCAACATGTCATGCTTTAAAATTGCGCACATTCATGGAATGACGCCAAACTTCAGTACTTGAAAATCTCCATAGGTGACGCTTTAAAATGTTTTACAGGTTACATGTTTACAGTTACAGAGGAGGTCTAGTGCTAGAATTGTTGCTCGCGCTCTAACACACGCAGCGATACCTCACATGTGTGGTTTGAACGGCGTTTACATATGTGGGCGGGACTAACTTGTGCGTTCACTTCTGAGCGCAAGCTACTGGGGACAGGGGCGTTTTAAATAATTTTTTTTTTTATATTTTTTTTTTTATTTTACTTTTTTTTTCTTCTTTACTTTCTTTTACAACATTTTTTTTCTTTTTTTTATTCCTATTACAAGGAATGTAAACATCCCTTGTAATAGGAATCATTTGTGACAGGTCCTCTTTATGGAGAGATGCGGGGTCAATAAGAGCCCACATCTCTCCTCCAGGCTGGAAAGCATGAGATCGGGAAAAAAATCCACGATCTCATGCTTACCAGCCACGATTGCGGCTTTGTTTACAACTGCGGCCCAGACGTGACGTTATAACATCGCACCCGGGGCCTCCGACGGTCATAGAGCTGACCGGTGACCAGATGCTCTCTATGCTCGTCATCCGGCGGCAGGCAATTCTTTCTCCGGGTCCCCTATGGCACGGGAGAGCCTGGAGAAGCACCGGGTGGCGGCGGGAGGGGGGTTGTCCCCTCCCGACGCCTGTAAGAACGATTAAGTGGCAGAATTGCCACTATGATCATTCATATGGTGCACAGAATCACCGGCGGAAAACAAGGATATCTGAATGATGCCTGTAGCTGCGGGCATCTTTCAGATATTCCCACTGAAATTCCAGAATGTCATATGACGTCCTTGGGCGGGAAGTGGTTAAACACCTCACAGCGCTACTGTCAGGTACATGGCCATTGCAGGACTGGCAATGTCGCCCAAATCCAACATGGGCGTCCACAGAGAGTCCAGGGGCGTCCAAGACGATGCATGCGCAGAGGCACGCAAGTGGCGTGACAGACGCTGGCGCCAACTGCCCTATTTAAACCAGCCACTAAAGACAGAAAATTGCTGGATTATCTCAGCTTCCCTGTGTTGCTTGTGACTCTGTACCCTGATCTGTGGACTAGCCGTTATCAACTCGGCTTGCCTTGACCTCACTCCTGGTTTCTCCTCTTACCAAGCACCGCAGGTACAGCTATTGCTACCAGCCTGCTACAATCATCCCTCGGTGACCAGCTCATCTAACTACAAGCAAGCACCTGGCAAACCATGCTTCTTTGAGCACTGCGCTCCCTGTTACCAACTCCAGGGGCGCGCTGCGCTTAGCCGCAAGGGGAACCCTCTTAGCATCTCGGTCTCCATACCCGTACCTGACAGCTACAGAGGCATATCATATTTGTTAATATCCATATAGCTTTTTTTCACCTGGAAATCAGAGTATTAAATTTATAGAGTATGATTGGTACCGGTATACAGGGGGCCTAAAAATTTTGTTATGTACACACTAAACAGGAAAAGCTTTGCAGAAAGCAAAATAAAATATACTGCAAGCATAAGTTCAAATAACTAATCTAAGTAAACTATTCAAATAACTAAACCAAATAACCAATATAGTTTTTTTTATTATTATTTGATTGCAAAATGTAAACACAAAAATAATGGATGCAATCAGTACAAAAGAGGATGCTTATTAAATCTGAATGGGATAGAAAGAACAAACCGTTAGGGCTCGTTTAAGTTTAGTAAAGAAAATTGAGCTCCCATTAAGGCTCCTAAATGCGTTAAGGCTCGCTAATAATGAGTTTTTGACATAGATGTCCCCTCTGTGTTGGTATTCTATTGTATGGATTTTTGAGTTTTCATCTTGGCTAGCAACGCTTTTTAAACACATCGCAAATGTGTCGTCAATGCCATAGAAGTGTTTGTTGCACATTTGTAGTGTCTTTTCAGTGCATTTAAATTGACATCAATGGAAGCATTTCAGAAGTGATAAAGTCTGACAAACGACAGGTTGGGTAAATTTTAATGCAAAGCAGCACAGCATGATGCTAACTCAACCATCTGAACAACACTGGACACTGCAATGCACACAGTTTTCGTTCATGGAGCTTCAAAAATGCTCATGAAATGCCTGCTTTTGAAACTAAAGTAAGCTTAGACTTACTGACTGAATTTAGCATGCTATTTCCAATTTTATGGAAAGCCAAACATTGTCTAAAGCACATTTCCATGTTTAGAGCAACTAAGGACCAATCCCCCTTCCATTGTCCAAATCCCTTAGCTATATTCTGCCACTGGACTGTGGCATACTGCACAGGTGCAGCCCTTTCTGCACAGAACCTAATGAAGATAATCCATCTCCTTACAAATAGATTGCTTCTTCTTTAGGGCTTAAACAGAAAAAAACAGCACATGCACCATATTTTGCAGTCTCGGGAAAGAGATCTGGAGCTGGCTGAGCCCATGTAGGCTGCAGCCACTACAGGGGATCAGCACAATCAGGTCAATTGTGGCATTATAGTGAATGGAGGTGGAGAGGGGGCCGTTGATTCTAACTTATATTAAACACGGAGCTGTATTTAAAGATTTTTGTGTTTGTTGAGGACAGTTCCTCCAGAAGAAAGTCATTTGTGTAAACTTAGCCTGAATAGTTGGGATTGATGGTGCTAGATATATATAGCGTGACTATATTTGTGGGATCACTGTTTGGTTGCGTGTTTATGCAGCTTGATACTACAAACCCTAACACCCATGATGGTTGTTATTTACACACACGTACACAGTAATACTGACCATATACGGGTCATATATGCTGGTTGAACAAAAGAAAATTACTTGATTCCCTCATCCACATATTCAATGTGGATGGGGAAATCTCCTCCGCTGCCCTTTGATTTTTTGACAGAATATACTCCTCAGCACCACCTGCTATAGCCGGTGACTATGATCAAGAGAACATTTTCCAATGGGCTGGTTGTACACAAGTCAATTGATAGATTGATCAGCCTGTCCATACATGGATCGAAATTCGACCAGTAGCTGCCAAACCAACGTACTGTATGGCTTACGTCTGTATTGGAGTAGAGTTACATGTCTGCCTCAAATTAGACAAAGCTGCACCCCAATAATTTACATGTTGTGCTTAACAGGACAAATGTACCAGGTATGAAGTTGCATCTACTTGACACCTGTCTATGTACCGGTTATATTGTTTAGTAAATTCTCAGGACTCAGAAGCATAGTAGCACCAAGAGAAGGTATCTGCATGCCCCACTTAAATATCAATGCCAAAATACTGTATAAGGTGCATATTCCTCATTTTAGGATAGTAGGTGGAAATTGCAACTTATTCTTTAATATCCCTAGGTAGGTTGTGTATCTTTTAACGCCATTCCTGGGAGCCTAGGTCTGTCCACTGTCAACTGAGTTTGGGGGACGCAAGGGCAAGAGGAAAGTATTTAGGAAAATGATCATTTCTAATGTCGCGTACACATGAGCGGACTTTTCGACTGGACTGGTCCGATGGACCGAGTCCAGCGGACAATTCGACCGTGTGTGGGCTTCATCGGACCTGCAGCTGACTTTTTGGTTGAAAATCTGACGGACTTTAGATTTGGAACATGTTTCAAATCTTTACGTCGGAAATCTGCCGGGCCCAGTTCCTATCGAAAAATCTGCTCGTCTGTATGCTAGTCCGACGGATGAAAACTGACGCTAGGGCAACTATTGGCTACTGGCTATGAACTTCCTTATTTTAGTCTGGTCGTACGTCATCACGTACGAATCCGTCGGACTTTGGTGTGATTGTGTGTAGGCAAGTGCGTTCGTTGGGAAAGTCCATCGGAAGTCTGTCGAAAAGTCCATCGGACCAGTCCGGTCGAAAAGTCCGCTAGTGTGTACGCGGCATAAGGGTAAGATCAGTCACATGGTTTTTTTTCCAGAAAGAAAAAAATGCTACTGGGTTCTTATTTTCTGTGCTTACAAACAGTTTGCTCCAAATGTAAACACCTTGGGTTTGTCAGACCTACATAAAAAGTAGCCCAAAAACTGAAAAATTGAGCTTTAGTCTGGTTCCTTTTTGCTCTGTCATCTGCTGGAAGACAGGATCCACCTGATACCCAGAACCATCTGATGCATTTGAGCACTTTCATTTTTGAACTTGAATTTTTTCCTAGGATAGCTGAAACTGCAGTTGACGTTAATCTAACAAGTCACATAACTCAGAATTAAGATATAAAGACATAGCCCAAATTAAATGTTATTCATTAATTCCCCAAAATATAGAGGAACTATTGGCAAAATCAAAATTACATATATAGTATAATGCCGTATAAAACATAGTTTTATTATCTAATGATCCTGCCTGGAAGTCTGTTATTTTTCAATTTCCTTTACTATATAGCTGTGGCATGATTGACAATGAATTTAAATTGGGGGACACTTTTTTTTATTTTTTAACCACTTGCCTACTGGGCACTTAAACCCCCTTCCTGCCCAGGCCAATTTTCAGTGCTGTCGCACTTTGAATGACAAGAGCGCGGTCATGCTACACTGTACCCAAAGGCCTTTTTTAAATTTTTTTCACACAAATAGAGCTTTCTTTTAGTGGTATTTAATCACTACTGGGGTTTTCATTTTTTGCTTAAAAAACAAAAAAAGACTGAAAACAGGTATGTTTTCCTTCATTGTTGTGCGCTGATGAGGCTGCACTGATGGTCACTGATGAGGCAGGAATGGTGGGCACTGAAAGGCACTAATAGGTGGCACTGATAGGCAGCACTGATGGGCAGCACTGATCGGCATTGATAGGTGGCACTGATAGGCAGCACTGATGATGAGGCACTGATCGGCACTGATAGCCAGCACTGTTTTGCACTGGTAGGTGGCACTGGTGCCGAATGAGGGTACGGAAGATGGAGTATTCAGATCACCTCACCAGCGGCATTTTCAGTCCAAGAGATGAGGTGAACTCCCTCCCCAGTGGCAGATCCACAGTCTGACAGCAAAGGAAGCCATCCTCCCTCCCCAACAGTCAGCTAGAGTGGAGGATGTAGGGTCCCCAGCTGAAGCACTGTCAGACAGACAAAGGGTCTATGACCTCTGTCCCACACTTATCGATGAAAACTCTTCCCTGTGGCTAAGCATGGAAACCATGTGGACCAACTATGTGGGTTTACTCTGCCCGACGAACGCAGGTTCAGACCAGGTGGAGGTCTGGGACCTGGTTAGTCTACCTTTGATGGTGGAGAAATGTGACAGACCCAACCGTGACAGGGACTTTTTGGGGGGACTAGGGGCTAGACTTCTATACAGTTATTATGGCCAATGGAGGACACTGGGACTTTTGTCTGCTTCTATCAGTCAGAGCATGGAAAGGAGATCAGTTTAGCCTCTGATCCCAAACAGAGAGCAGATTATTCTCTTATGATGGACAACAATGTGATGAATGCAGAGAGCGAGGCTTGGATTAATTCTCTGAATAAAGACAATAAAGCTTCCCTTCTGGAGTGGATGGAATGGTGTAATATTAATCTTGTACAAGTTAATGGTCAGAAGAAATATGGTGGCCCTCCTGCAGACTGGGTTGGTGAAGCTCCTTCACTTGGGACAGAAATATTTATTAACAATCTCCTTTAAAGAATCTATGAATATAAATTAATTTCACTTTTTTCAGACTGCTGGAACATTGAATGAGTTTTGTCTTTTGATGACTTTTCTAGTGGACAGATTACACAAGTGAAAGCCAAACACCTGAAAGACAGTATGTGTAATGTACTTTGTGTATCCAGAGCTGTGGGCTTGTTGCCAGGCTGTCTGGGGTGTGCTGCCTGACTAATCAAAGCCTTGTCTGGGTGCCTGGCTGTTGATTAGCTTACTGTTAATTAGATCACTGTTAGCTGCTAGCTGTTAATTGGATTGCTGTTTGAAGTTTGCATTGTCATGCTGATATCCCCAAGAGGGGAATGTTCTTCTGTGGGGTATAAAGTATGTGTAAAGGGCCGTACACACGATCGGAATTTTGACAACAAACATGCAAATTAGCTGTTTTGAAGCAACATCCGACCGTGTGTACGCTCCATCGGACAAACTTTTTCAGTTTCCATCGGACTTTTGTTGGCTGTGCGAACGGACAAACTTTCCGGCAACAAAAGTCAGATGGAGCAAAGTCCGATCGTGTGTACACAAAGCCATCGGACTTTTGTACAAATTACAGTACGCAGCCGCGAGAATGTTTCCCGGCGCCAGAGTACGTACATCAAGCACTAGCTGCAATAGGAAAAACACATTTTCCTACTGCGGCGGGCTCGAGAGGGAATTCCCCTCTGGGGAATACCAAGCCCTTCGGTCTGGTATAGTTTTTAAGGGGAACCCCCTACGCCGAAAAAACAGCGTGGGGGTCCCCCCAAAATCCATACCAGACCCTTATCCAAGCACGCAACCTGACCGGTCAGGAAAGGGGGGTGGGGACAAGCGAGCGCCCCCTCCTGAGCCGTACCAGGCCGCAAGCCCTCAACATGGGGGGTGGGTGCTTTGGGAGGAAGGGGGCGCCCTGCGGGTCCCCCACCCCAAAGCACCTTGTCCCCATGTTGATGAGGACAAGGGCCTCTTCCCGACAACCCTGGCCGTTGGTTGTCGGGGTCTGCGGGCGGGGGGCTTATCAGAATCCGGGAGCCCCCTTTAATAAGGGGGCCCCCAGATCCGGCCCCCCACCCTATGTGAATGAGTATGGGGTACATCGTACCCCTACCCATTCACCTAGGGAAAAAAGTGTCAATAAAAAACACAGTACACAGGTTTTTAAAGTAATTTATTAGGCAGCTCCGGGGTCTTCTTCCGACTTCGGGGGTCTCTCCGGCGCCTTCTCCCGATGTACCCCATACTCATTCACATAGGGTGGGGGGCCGGGATCTGGGGGCCCCCTTAATAGAGGGGGCTCCCGGATTCCGATAAGCCCCCCGCCCGCAGACCCCGACAACCAACGGCCAGGGTTGTCGGGAAGAGGCCCTTGTCCTGATCAACATGGGGACAAGGTGCTTTGGGGTGGGGGGCCCACAGGGCACCCCCTTCCCCCAAAGCACCCACCCCCCATGCTGAGGGCATGCGGCCTGGTACAGCTCAGGAGGGGGGGCGCTCGCTCGTCCCCACCCCCTTTCCTGACCGGTCGGGCTGCGTGCTCGGATAAGGGTCTGGTATGGACTTGGGGGGGACCCCCACGCCGTTTTTTCGGTGTGGGGGGGTTCCTCTTAATATCCATACCAGACCTAAGGGCCTGATATGCCCCTGGAGGGGAACCCATGCCGGTTTTTTATTTAAAATTTGGCGTGGAGTTCCCCCTCAAGATTCATACCAAACAAAGTGCCTGGTATTGGCGAGGATCCAAGTCGGATCCCCGCACCAGGGTCAACCCGGCTCGCAAGGTGTCAATCTCGTCAAAA
This sequence comes from Aquarana catesbeiana, assembly GCF_042186555.1. Taxonomy (NCBI): domain Eukaryota; kingdom Metazoa; phylum Chordata; class Amphibia; order Anura; family Ranidae; genus Aquarana; species Aquarana catesbeiana. The sequence continues at coordinate 434,782,644 of NC_133324.1, read as the reverse complement.
AAAAGTGGCGAGATTGACACAATATCAGACAACAATACACAAGTTGACCAAAGGGTGGTGGTAAAGAACTGAAAAACCACGTGATATGGTGAAAGTTGGCTGGAAAAGTCCTGTCGTCTGTATGCGAGACAAACTTTTTGGCAAGGCCCTTTGTACAAACTTTCCCTTGGATTTTTGTACAAAGTCCTTTCGTGTGTATGGGGCTTAAGTCATTCCGTTGGTTTTTATCTCAACATCTTGTCCGTGTTGGATGCTTACGGTAAAGGGCTGGTATTGGCTCCCAGTCTGCTGGAAGAGTTTGAAGGGCAGGAGGCACTGTTTGACGGAGGCACCCAGGCGGGTTGCCAGGTGGTCCATCACAGTAACCTACAAGCTATTTATTCTTTAGTGAAATGCACTTATTTAACCCAGAAACATCAAGTAGAATGCTTTGATTTTATTTTGTTATAAATCTTAAAAGGGGTTGTAAAGGCTCGTGTTTTTTCACCTTAATGCATGCTATGCATTAAGGTGAAAAAATACCTTGCAGTCACCGGCCCCCTAGTCCCCCCATTTTACTTACCTGAGCCCCAAATTTCCATCGGTGCGTCCCCACCATCCCTCTCTCTACGGGTTCCCGACTCTTGAATGGATAGATTGATAGCAGTGCAGCCATTGGCTCCCGCTGCTGTCAATCAAATCCAATGATGCGGGCGCTGGGGGGCAGGGCCAAGTCCAGCATTCGGCGTCTATGGACGCCGAATGCTGGACTCGGAAGCGCGCCCGCAATTTAACCCCCTCAGGAGAGCGCTTCTCCAAGGGGGTTATATAATGCGGGGAGGAGCCGCAGAGGGACCCCAGAAATGGATGTTCGGGGGCCACTCTGTGCAAGACGAGCTGCACAGTGGAGGTAAGTATGACATGTTTGTTATTTAAAAAAAATAAAAAACGATCCTTTAGTATCACTGTAACTGTGACTATACTAGCTACTTTAACTTTTTGGGGTATTTCAATCCTTCCTTTAGATATTTTAGGATTGGAAAACATTGCATGTGTGATACCTGTGGTGTCTTGAAATGGTAAGATATCCTCAACAAATGGGAACGAGACCTAAACTGCCATTTTACCACCAACGCAATACATCCTCACATTCACACACAAATCATCCATATGCACCAAAAGACAAACTATAAAATCCTGACACATTGGTACAGAACCCCAGCTCTACTGAACAAACTCTTTCCAACAACATCAGATCTTTGCTGGCGTTGCCAAAAGGAAAGAGGAACCCTGATACATATTTTCTGGGCCTGCCCCCGGATCCAGAGTTTCTGGGGAGAGGTCCGCCGGATAATACAAGAATTTACAGACCGCACAGTCCCGAATGACCCAGCATACTTCCTCCTACATGCAAATGACACCCCCGCACATGTCTACAAAAAGTCAGTGATACGTCATTTACTAGACGCAGCCAAAGCCTGTATTCCACTCAACTGGAATTCAACACACCCGCCGACCATGGACTTATGGCTGAAAAAAATATACGATATTAACAAAATGGAAGACTTCATCCTTACAGGCCAAAACGGACAAGAGGCATACTCCAAGACATGGCAATTATGGAATATATTCAAATATTCAGAAGAGGGACAAGCCCTCAGAGGAAGAGACCCGTTAACCTAAAAACTCATAATTCAGTTACATAGTTCCCCATTTTCAGTGAATAACTGAGTGGATGTATAGATCCATATTCGTGAGTTCCCCCCCTTCTATTTACTACCCCCCCTCCTTCTCCTTGTACTTTAGGGCACTGCCCACATTCCTACTATCTATACCCCACTTTACTTTTATATATCTAAAAAAAAGAATGGGGGCTGGGCCTGCGAGACCATAGCAGCCTGACCTGCCACAGTCAGAAGCACGAGACAACCTTTTAGATGTAGGGACCTACATCAGAAAGCTATAAGAACAACTATAGATAGACATAGCCAAGAACATCATCCATCTATTATGTCTCCCAACACACGACCATATAGGAAAATGATGCTGCGACATCAATATCACCCACATGTTGTACCCTATATCCATGTACCTTTATTTATATGAGTATTACTGTTACTTTGATTGTATTGTTGTTGTGGTCTCTGTGGACCTATTTCCCGGTATAAATAAAAAAGAAAAAAAAAAAAAGAAATGGTAAGATATGAAACCCCTTCAATCTCACATATTAGGATAGTAAACCCCTGGAGAATCCAACATGTCATTGTCCTTTAATTTTTATAATTTTTTTAACAATCCATCTTAAGTTATTGATGTATAATGAGCCCTACAATGCACCATCCATGAGTGGTAAATGCCAGCCGCTCCCAAAACTTTCTATGGTTTCTCCATTACTTAGGGACACAGGCCAGACACTTTAGCATTTGAAGCCAGTGAAGTCTGGACTTGTTACTTGATGGAGAGGTGAGTAGTCAGTCTTATTGCAAATTTAGATTCTTTTGGTGAAGTGATGTAGTTTTTGTAAGAAACAAGCAACCTTTTAAAATATAACGTTTTTCATTTTTTTTAATTTCACATTTACTTTAAAGTAAATTTGTATCCCATTGCCAGTAACAGCCCTACATCACACTCAAACTCCCCAGCTTCGGACGCATAGACTTGTTTTGCACCTGCACAGCCTCTTGATTTTCTATCTGTGCTTGCCAACATCACTGATTTACAAAAAAGAATATGAATTACTGGAATGATAACAAGTTACTATGGACAATCAGAGCCAAATGTGAGCCTAAACATGCACATATTATTAGTATTTGCATATGAAAAAGTATGCACTTTAACAGATCTGGACAAATGTCAACCAGAACTAGGAGTCAGCTTAGAAAAGCCTTAGAGCTAGCATAAAGCAACGTGCCTCCTGTCTATGGCTGCCAACTATACACTCTCCCTCCTAACGAGTATGCGGTTCAGCCAACTGCACCAATTGCTTCAAGAAGCTGACTCTTCTCACCCGTTAACTGTCTGCTTTGCTTTTCAGCGGGGTTGGGATTGGTTACTTGCCACAAACTGACTCTTTAAGCCAGAAAAGCCAATCACTGTGTGGAAAACAACCAAGACTGTAGGAACCAATACACTTTATGACTATTACTTCAACAATAACTCCCAATGACTTGGTTGCCAGATATTTTTTTCAGTCATAATGTGGATCCATTGACCAGGAATTGTCCAGTAATGATCTAGAATATTAATACTCATCTTTTTAGGGTTTATAATATGATTATCAAATTGGAACCCCATGCAATGGAATATGCAGAAAATATACTGCTCTCTATATATTTAATTTAGTGAGGCTGTAAATAGGATTCATTCTGGACAGAAACCAGTCACTAGCGGTGTACCACAAGGCTCTGTACTAGGTTCTGTTTTAGTTAAACTTTTTGTAATTGATATAACTGAAGGTTTGGTGAGTAAGGGATGTCTTTTTGCTGAAGGTACAAAAGTGTGCAATAGGGTTGATATCCCTGGAGGTGTCTGTAACATTGAACATGATTTGGCATTGCTGGAAGCTTGGTCAAAGCAGTGGAATCTGCAGTTCAGTGTATCTTACTGTTAAATAATACACTTAATGAAAAAGAATCCCTTTATAGAATACAATATTGGGGGTACTGTGTTGGCGAGAACTACAGAGGAAAAAAAATGGTGATACTTATTACAGATGACTGAAAACAAACAGAGCAAACGGTTTGACCAAGCATTGGGAAAGCAAAGCGAATTCTAGGGCATATCACTAGAGAGATTACCCCTATATAGATCTTTATTTAGACCTCATTTAGAATACTATGTCCAGTTCTGGAGACCTCACTTACAAAAAAAGATATTAATAAGCTAGAATGAGTCCAAAGACGAGTAACAAAAATGGTGAAGGGTTTGAGGAATAAAACATATCAGGTGAGACTTCAGGAACTTAAAAAAAATGTTCTGCCTTTACAACCAGTTTGTCTTATTGCTTTCTATGCAGTAAGGTAAAAAGAAAAAACCTTCTGCCTGCAGCTTCCCCCTTAAATTCATACCTAAGCCTGGTATTAATCCAGCAATGTGCATGAGAGCTAAGGCTCTCTCGACTCTCTCACTCCTCGTTTGCTCAGATAAAGCAGCAGGAGCCATTGCCTCCTGCTGCTGTCAATCAGAGTCAGTGAGGAGGGAGTAGAGGGCAGGGTCGAGCTCAGGAATGAGCATGCAAGAGTGCCCCCATTGCAGGCACCTTGCTATCAGGCCCCATAGAAAGAGGCCTGCTATGGGGGCACTCGGGTGGGGGGGTGGGGGCAGGAGTATCAACAGGAGACCCGAAGAAGAGGAAGATTGGTCCTGCTCTGTGAAAAACCATTATACGGAGCAGGTAAATATAATATGTTTGTTATTTTAATAATAAAAAAAAACAATTTACAATCACTTTAATCACTTTAACCCATTTATGCCTAAGGTTGAATTTTTTTTTTTTTTATTTGTGCATAAAATTCATATATTCATATGTTACCTAGAGCGCTAGGATATAAATAACTCTCACATTCACTACTGTTCCAATATTGGAACAAGAGGCATTAGTGGGTCATTATGTACAGTCTTGAGGATGGAAGGGAGGAAGGGAAAGGGGAGACATGATTGCAGCATTTACATTAAGTGGGTAAATAGGATTCAGGAGGGCAGTATTTTCAATATGCAGCTAAGATCAATAACACAGGGACATGACCTGAAACTAGCAGGAGAGTAATTCCAGCAGAGTAAGTCTGTCAAACAAACATAAGTGGATTCAAACATGCATAGATCTAGACAAAAAACTGGGGGGAGAAATGGTACCTCATTCTTCCTGCTAGTAATCCCTCTAGTAATACACCCTAGAATTTGATTTGCAATTGGTAACAACATTATAAACCCTAAAAAGTTGAGCAATAATATATAAAAAATATACAAAAAATGGGGCAGACTTGATGAACCACTAAGTATTGTTTTTACTGACACTGGTCTATGTTTCATTGTTACAGTTTAGGTACCACAGATGCCATCAAATATGTTCAGTATAACAGACTTTGAAACGCAAAAAATATTGATTTATTTTTGTAAAGTAAATGTGTGGCTAGAATGTAAACCATTATAGAGGTTGAAAAACTTTTTTATAGTGTTTTTTCTTTACCCACTATAATGACAATTTTAATAAAACAATTATTACAAAACATTATTTATCATAAAAATGGCATAAACATTGTTAAAGGTTATTATACACCAAATTTAAAATTAAAATCCAGGTTCATCTAGTTGGGTAGAGGAATGCATACTTGGCATTGCAAATATCTAACTACCACTAGGGGTGCTGAATTTTAGTTATTCTATTGTTGTACAGTATATCAGATGTGCACATAAAGACACATATTTATTGCAGAATATTAAAAAAAAAAAAAAAAAACACACACACTGAAGAGTATGTTTGCAGCATCACTGGGCATCAATGCCCTGTTAAGGAAAACTGTGACTTTGCAAAATCAGGCCCAAGCAGTTGATCCATTGTACTTACTGAGCGGAATGCTCATTTAACACATAGATGTTGTGTTCACTTTGAATATCATATCATGGGCAGGATAAGCAAAAAATTAAGACTTTACTTTGCACAAGACTGGAAGATTGCAGTAAGCAGAGCTGCACTGAGCCAAGTTAATATTCTGAGCTTTAAAGTAGAGTTCCACCGACTTTTTTTTAATCTGCACATCATCCGCTTCTGAACTGACTATAATAACTGCATTGGGCAATTGTTTTTTTTTTTCCTCTTTGCTTACCTTGTTTCCAAGGCTTTTTTTAACTATTCCTGTTTCCCCCCTCTGTGGTGATGTAATCAATTTCCTGCGGCGCACTGGCTCCTGGGAGATGTGTGTCATGATTCCCAGGAGTCAGTGGGCATCGCTGCCTCTCAGCATCACCAGATGATTAGCTTGGTTGCCATAACAACGGGGCAGGCACTTCCTATGACAACGCCCGTTGTGATGGCAACCAAAGACATTTCCTGCACCGTGTGTTTAATGCGCGAGATCGAGAGGTGCATGCTGGGTAGCCAGCAGCACCTTATCCCAGAAAAGAATCCTAGTGGGCGTCACATGCCCACAAGCAAGATGGAAGCTCGAAACAAAGTAAAAACAAAGGTTCGTTAAAAAAAAAAAAAAGAAATACAGCCGAAAAATAGCGATTGGAAAATGAGATTAAGAATATCAAAACAGGTGCCTTTAAAAAAAAATAAATAAAAAAATAAATATATATATATATATATATATATATATATATATATATATATATGTCTGTGGAACTCCGCTTTAAGTAAATTAACCCTTATGTCTATACAAGATACTGTATGGTATATGTACCCAAGCTTAGTGGACCACATTTTTAAAATTTAGGAGTAATAACTTTTTAAATTGTTTAAAAAAAAAACACCAGATTTTCTTTTTTATTCTCCAATCATTTAGTATTTACTTTTTTCAGATACACAATAGATTTTAAACAAATAAAAAGCACATTTTACTGTTGGTGATTTACATGAAATAATTACACTATTTACCTAGGGCAACAGGTATCTGACTAAGTGCTACAAATTATAGTACAGGAACATGATATTTTTTCTGTATTGAGAACATATAGGATTTTTTCAAAAAGCAGTGCAAAGGGAAATAACCCATACCAACCAGCCAGAATTCAGTTTATGATATGTAGGTAAATTAATGTATGCAATGATCATCATGGATTACTATACTTTGCACATCAGTCCTGCTCTTTTAAAGTGTACTTTTTAAAGCTCAACTCTGGGAAACCTAAAAATTCTCCCTTGCAGTGGGGCTGTGCCCATACTGCAAGGATTAACTACTCATTTAGTGTAGGGGACAAAAAGCACTCTTATTTGCGCCATCTTCCACTCCCCTGGCAGACAGTGCTCCCCCATGCTCCAAACAATAACTGTCCCTTGACATCCTCACATCCAATGCAGAAGCTATAGCACCTTAAGTCAGTCTTCATGATGGCAGAGGACTTTGGACCGCCAAAGCATGGGGGAGAAGAGGCTGTGGGGTCCAGCAACACAGATGAGCCTGTAGGATTGGAGGATCAGGTATTTAAATCTGCTTTTTCAAATCCTCTAGAGTAGACATGAGCAGTTAGCCCTATGCAGTGTTAAAGTTCAGCTTTAAGTATACAGTGTTGTCAAACAGGAAATACATTCTTGGTCTTTTAAAGATTATTCATTTTCCATTTGTTTTTCTTTTTTTTTTTTATCAACACAGCATTGCAAAGAGTAATATCCTATAGTAACCAGTCAGAATTCAATGTATGATATTCAGGTCAATTAGAATATGCAATGATCATTATGGATTTTACACCTTGCATAACAATCCTGCTGTTTTAATGAGTTTTTTTTTAGCATACAGTAACATGTTCTCAAACTACAATCAATTACTCAATTTTATAAAGATTACTTAGTGTTATAAAGGATTACTTCACAAATCAGTGCATATGGCAATAACCCATCACGACTAGAATTCAATAGATGATATTCAGGTGAGCAACATGGATTACTACACTTTGCACATTAGTCCTGCTGTGTTAATGGTTACTTAAGTGTACAGTAACATGTTGTTCAACAACAAATAATTGCTCCGTGTTATGAAGATCATAGGCACGTATTAACATTCCCACAAGACTAGACGTGTCGGCATACTCCACTGAACTGTGTCACTAAACTCACCCAACCGCGAACAAGTCAGACACTGACTGTGTATAGCTATGTTGGCTGATACAAATAGAAGAGAACCAGTTATTAATGAAAGCTATTAATTGATACAATCATTTGTGTACAGAAAGGCAATAGGATATGTGGTAGTCGGTAACAGCCGCGGTCCTAGCAGCAGGCGTTCTGTACTGAGCTGTCCGTGGTGCTGAATGCACACAGCAGTGCTGAAGCTGGGAGAGATTTCCTCTACATAACTAGGTCGCTACTAAAACGGTTGAAATGTGTCAGTTACATCACTTGCCCTAGCATCAAACAAACTTATTTTTACAGAACCATATTGACTTGTATTGGATGTGTGTATGCCTTTGTCAAAAAGTTTATTTATTTATTTTTTAATGTGTACTGCTGCCATAGCTATATATAGAAAGAGCCTGGAAATTAGATGATTTGCTTGGATAGCTTGCAGTATTAAATACACTATGCTCTAAAAGCTGGCTATACATTATATAGCTATACATATATGATACATTATACATTCTCCTTTAGATTTAACAAACTATGTAATATGTCATACAATCCATTCAATTTGCATTAAATCAGGCAGGCTGTTTCAGTACACAGTTGATGGCAGATATAAAGGACAGTGTACAATCTAAAGGGGGTCCAAAGGAGAGTGCACAATCTAAAGGAGCGTGTACAATCTAAAGAAGATCTAAAGGAGAGTGCACAATATAAAGGAGATTGTACAATCTAAAGAAGATCTAAAGGAGAGTGTACAATCTAAAGGAGATCTAAAGGAGAGTTTACCATCTAAAGGAGATTTAAAAGAGAGTGCACAATCTAAAGGAGCTCTAAAGGAGAGTGTACAATTTAAGGGAGATCTAAAGGAGAGTGTACAATCTAAAGGAGAGTGTAGAATTTGAAGGAGAGTGTACAATTTAAAGAAGATTTAAAAGAGAATGTATATTCTAAAGGAGATCTAAAGGAGAGTGTATAATCTAAAGAAGATCTAAATGTGAGTGTACACTCGAAAGGAGATCTAAAGGAGATTGCACATCTAAATGAGGAGAACTAAATAAGAGTGTACACTCTACTGGAGAGCCAAAGGAGATTTACAATCTAGAGATCTAAAGAAGTGTGTACACTCTAAAGGAGATCTAAATGAGAGTGTACAATCTAAGGGAGATCTAAAGGAGTCTGTACAATCTAAAGGAGTTCTAAAGGAGAGTGCACAATCTAAAGAAGATCTAAAGGAGATTGTACAATCTAAAGGAGATCTAAAAGAGAGTTACAATCTAAGGGAGATCGCATAATGAAGGTTACCTTAAGTGTGGCATTTGCCCTACCCTATTGGAAGTACGTTGACGGCGTAATCCCATCCTCAGAAATATGAAGAGTACAGATTGCACGCTGCGGTCTCCCTATCGGATCATAAATCATGCATATGCAGTAATACACACATCCCACATAGTGCTATTGATAAACGAAGGACATGCTGCTCAATACAAGAGCTTGAAGATCATATACATGTATTATTAATATGCATTGAAGGACATTTTCAAAGGAAATGGACGCTTGTGGTTAACAAGAGCAGGGTTGCCTATAGTCTCTTTCTCTTGAAACACACTGATTTCTGCAATCTTGAGTTGTATAAAAAGATGATCTTTTAGTCTGCACACACCTTTGCTGAAAGGACCATGAATATTTAATAATAAATGAATAATATTACCAACGGCTATTGCTTGCTTCCCCATCAGCCGACACATAAGCAAAGAAGATGTCAGATGGAAATGTATTTGTTTTGGGAGAAGTTTGCATTGACGGATGACATTGAAGTGTAGCCCCAGAACTACGCCCCTTCTAGAAAGCTGCAATGATCTGACATGGTGTGATTAGAGAGAGAGAACCCCCATCATCCCCTGTCCCTGTCCTCCATCCCCCTACGCTGGTTGAGTCATGCCCAGTGCTAGATAGACACCCGGCACGGAAATATTACCGGATAAACCTTTTCTCTAAGCTTGTAGATATTGCCAGTCTTGCTCGGCCTGTCCAACGAACGAGCACCTGAGCCGAATCTCTGCAACGGAACGCTCACCGGCTTCCTTGTGACCTTGAGAAAACCTTGGCAGCCGGCGTATATCTCCGTATAAAAAACAAAGCGCATCTTTCTTCTAAACACAGCTTTATACAGAGGTAATTAGCAATGGTTACAGAGCCTCCGCGGTCCTTCATCCTTCCAGACTGGACAGACACCCCCCCCCCCCCAGCACCCCCAACCTCCACCCCATTCCCTCCTTCCCTGGCTATGCGTTTTATGGTGGGCGTGGCCGACCCTCGCCAACAGGAGCTGTACGTCTGTGTAACGGGAGCGCCAGTGTTCGGGCAGGTGTGTGCTGCGCTAGTAGTGTCAGTGCAGAGAGAAGAGCGCTGGCTGGACAGGCTAGTGCATAGGGAGAGCTTTTTTTTTTTTTTTTTAAATATATAAATACACTGGCCGCTCCACCTCCTTCCTTTTTAACATAAGCTACCTACCCACCCGATTTTTTCTACCTCCCCATCTTAGTGCAGAAGATCTCTGCAGGCACCAATTAAAAAAAAAAAAAGAGATCCAAGTGAAAAGGGGAAGACTTGATTAAAAAAAAAAAACGGGGGATACTTCTTCCACCCTGGCTTTGTAACGCCTTACTAGCCATCCCCTTTTCTTTGTTTTGCCTCTGCTTTAGTTTAGATTAGCATCAGCAGCCACAAGGTACAAAGCTGCTCTCTTTCAGTTCAGCTCTTTCCTTTTTTTTTTTTGTCTTTTCCTTTTAGTCTCCTGGTTCCTTAGCCCTCTTCTTTATGTCTTTATTTCAGGGGACTGTCTATGGGTTGTCACTGGGGCTGTGTGTAGTGTAGGATATTGCAATAATCGGGAATACAGAGGAGCCCCGCATTGCCCATCATCTTTCCATCCTTGCGGAGAAGAGCTCATCCTTTTACAAAAGGTAAGTTTGGACATTTCTCACCTTTTTCTTATGGGGTGGGGTGGGGAGTCGCTGCTGTCCAAAGACAGGGGATGGAACTGTCAATACCCAGGTGACACTTTAACCCCTTGTGTTAGAGCCTCTGATTTTTTTATTATTATTATTATGGCTAATGACAGGTTAATCGTTGTTATTAGAAAGCAAACGTTCCCATCAACTGCTTTGGTTGTAGATGGGTGAATCTAGTGCACGTTGCTGTATCCAGTAATCGGTTAGTTTCGCTTTGATCTGATTAGACATGGGATTACAGGATTACTTATGAGATTGGAGGCTTAGACCTTAATTGCATTAACTAGCTCTTTTCTAGGTAGATAACGTTTGTGGTATGTATTCAGCGTCCAAAAAAAAATCACCATGAAAGGGGAAGTAGATTGAAATGTGTTAGTAGTAGGAAGCCTTACACGCCTCCTAAAGTGCTGGGTACCACCTTTTCTTTAGCGATCCTTTATGGCAGCTGCAATGACTTTATATAGAAGGGTGGAGGGAAAGCCTAGGGGTTGATGTGGGGAAATGCAAGGGGGGGGGGCATTTACCAAAGGCTGGAGCAGCTGTGCATGGCCACCATTCAGCTTCTAGCTTTCATTTTCAAAGCTTAGCTGCACAAGCTGTAGATAGAAGCCAATTGGTGGCCATGCACAGCTGCTCCAGTTTCAATAACTTCCCTATATTATGTATGACAGTCTCTCAACCTTGTCAACACATAACCCTTGAAATAACTTTCTATTCTCAGCGAGCCCCTGCTAAAAATGACTATATCTACAACTCAGGTGTTAGTGTGATGTCAGTGGGAAGACTGCTCCTTACACTTGTGGTCGTAGGGAAGACTGACCCCATTTACTAAGGCTAGAGCAGCTGTGCATGGCCACCAATCAGCTTCTAGCTTTCATTTTCAAGGCAAAGTTGAACAACCTGTTGATAGAAGCTGATTGGTGGCCATGCACAGCTGCCCCTGTTCCGGTAACTTCCCTATATTAGGTATGATAGTTTTTCTCATCCATGTCAACACATAACCCTTGAAATAACTTTCTATTCTCAGCGAGCCCCTGCTAAAAATGACTATATCTACAACTCAGGTGTTAGTGTGATGTCAATGGGAAGACTGCTCCCTACACTTGCTGCTAGAGCAGCTGTACATGGCTACCAATCAGCTTCTAGCTTTCATTTTAAAGGGGCTGTAAACCCTCTAGGTTTTTCACCTTAATGCATTCCTTGCATTAAGGTGAAAAACATTCTGTAGTGCAGCAAGCCCCCAGAGCCCCCCTTTTACTTACCTGAACCTGATCGTTCCATTGACGGGGATGAGCATAGCAGCCCCAGCCGCTGTCTCCGGTCCTCATTGGATAGATCGATAGCAGCGCAGCCATTGGCTCCCGCTGCTGTCAATCAAATCCAGTGACATAGCGGCAGGGCCGAGTCCTGCTGTCTGTGTCAATGGACGCAGCAGCAGGACTTGGTAGCGCGCCCACATGGGTGCCCCCTTGGAATGCAGATCTCCGAGGGGGCACTCCATGTGGGAAGGAGTTGGGGACCCCAGAAGAAGAGGATCGGACCGCTCTGTGCAAAACCCATGCACAGAGGAGGTAAGTATACTATGTTTGTTATTTAAAAAAACAAAAACAAACCTTTTAAAAGCATTGCTAAACAAACTGAAGATGGAAGCTGATTGGAGGCCATGCACAGCTGCTCCAGTTTGGGTAACTTCCCTCCATTATTTATAACAGTCTTTCTCAACCTTGTCAACACACAGGAACCCTTAAAATAACTTTCTGGTTCAGGGAACCGTTGCTAAAAAGGACTATATCTACAACTCAGGATACATTAGTGTGATGGTCAGTGGGAAAATTGCTCCCTACACTTGTGGTCATTGGGAATACCCCCATTACAGCTAAAAAGGTCCATGATGTCAATGGGAACTAATTTGAGAGGCAGAAATAGCTCTTAGATCAAGGAACTCCTAACAACCTCTGGAGGAACACTAGCTGAGAAACCCTGATGTATAATATCGATGAACACATAGGGGTCGATTTACTAAAGGAAAATCCACTTTGCACTGCAAGTGCACTTGGAAGTGCAGTCACTGTAGATCTGAGGGGAAGCTCTGCTGATTTTATCATCCAATCATGTGCAAGCAAAAATGCTGTTTTTTTATTTTCCTTGCACGTCCCCTTCAGATCTACAGTGACTGCAATTCCAAGTGCACTTGCAGTGCAAAGTGGATTTGCCTTTAGTAATTAAACCCCATAGACTTTACTGCAGGATTGCGAATAATTCAGAGTCACTTGTTATTTTTAAGGGTTACCATACACCTTACAATCTAACTGTACAATGAAGTTTGGATTTACCAAAACTTGTAATATGAAGGCCTACCCTAAGGTAATCACGTTGGGGTTGATTTACTAAAGGCAAATATGCTGCTAATAGCGATGGGCTTGGGCATGTTCGGATCGAACCCGCCAGGAAGCTGGCACTGCACACCGCCAATCATAGGCGGCGTGTGTATGTGTAGCTGCCGGTCAGGAAATGCCTCACTGCCTATGATTGGCAGTGTGCAGTGATGGCTTCCTGGTGGGTACGATCTGAACACGCCTGAGCCCATCACTATCTACTAACCTTTCAAGGGAAGTTGAACATTGCAGCGGAGATTCCCCCAGAACTTAGTGAATGTTGTGAAATTTCACTTTGCAAGGAACACATGCTAAGGAAAAGAAAAATACCCCCCCCCCCCCCAAAAAAAAAAACAGCATTTTTGCTTGCCCGTTATTGGATGATGGGGTTTTCAAGGGAAGTTGCTCATTGCAAGGAATTTTCCCTAGAGCTTAGTGAGTGTTGTCGTGAAATTTTACTTTGCAGAGAACACCTGAAAAGAATTTTAAACAGGAAACAAACAAACAGCATTTTGTCTGCACATGATTTGATGATGGAAATCCGCAAAATTTCTTCTTATTCACTCCGCTCTGGGGAAATTTTCCTTGCAAAGTGAACCAGTCTGTTTTACTTTGTAATCTGGCAGGCTCTTGCACTACATAATTAGATTTAGGGTCCATGCACACTGGGCTTAAAGAACGCTGTTTATACAGGGGTTTTGCGTTTTTGTTGTTTTTGCCTCTAGAAGCAGCTCAGCGTTATCCATGCACATTAGGACTTTATAGGCAGAAAAAATCCTTATGGATTGTGTTTTTGAAAGGAGTGTTCTGGTAAAAAAAAAAAATGCTAAACGCATGTATTAAAGCGCTCTATATGAGCATTTGTTTCTGTCAAAGAACTGGTTTTCTTGTCTGTATGGACCCTAATGGTGGACATATATGTTTTGATAAACGACCAATTTATTTTCCGTTCAAGCTCTCCTGATATATAGGTATAATTGATCTTTAACTGACAACCTATGCCACGCATGAAGTGGATTTCAATGGATAATTAATCCTAACTTTAATCTCAAAAGCTGGTTCTGGCCAGCTCAGTAGATTGTTTAAGAAATACCTGGATTCTTTCCTAAATATACATAATATAGCTGGATACTAACACTTATAAGTAAAGGTGATCCGGGGAATAGCCAATTGCATCTTGGGGATCCCCTGCTGGAGCAATTTGGATCATGCTTTGCTGGGGTTTTGTGCCTTCCTTTGGATCAACTGTGGGTATAGGATTCTGTATTTTGGATTGTAAAAAAAATTTTTTTGTTTTGTTTTTCCCCTTTTTATTGGTTGAACTAGATGGACTTTGCGTCTTTTTTCACCCAAACTATGTAACTTATGGCTGGAAGTTCTTCCATCACATCTTTTTATTTCCACCATGGAATTGCTTCATCTAATCAGTCGAAATATGATTGCATTTCAGCGCTGCTGGTTGATGCAAAACAATTGATAATATTCCACCCTGGCCAATTGAATCGGTTCATCCAAATTTGATGTAAATTTAGTCCAGATTGATCGGAAGAGAAGTTATGGCTGTTCAGTTGTTTGTGGATTTGATTGAAACGTGTATGGCCACTGTAAAGTAGATTGTACATGTGCGTAGTGAGCTCATACATGAGCAAGGGCCATTTTGTGTGTGTGTGTGTGTGTGTATATATATATATATATATATATATATATATATATACACACACACACACTATATTACCAAAAGTATTGTGACGCCTGCCTTTACATGAACATGAACTTTAATGGCATCCCGGTCTTAAGCCTGATTCACACCTAGGCATTTTTAGTGTTTTTTTGCAAATTTGCACTACAGAACATGTTCCATAGGAATCCATGTTGAATGGACTGTAGGGCAAATCTGCAAAAAGCACTAAAAATGCATAGTGTGAATCGGGTCTTAGTCTGTAATGTTTAATATTGACTTGGCCCACCCTTTGCAGCTATAGCAGCTTCAACTCTTCTGGGAGGCTGCCCACAATATTTAGATGTGTATCTATGGGAATATTTGACCATTCTTCCAGAAGCGCATTTGTGAGGTCAGGCACTGATGTGGATAAGAAGGCCTGGCTCGCAGTCTCCACTCTAATTCATCCCAAAGGTGTTCTATTGTGTTGAGGTCAGGACTCTGTGCAGGCCAGTCAAGTTCCTCCACCCCAAAACTCACTCATCTATGTCTTTATGGACCTTGCTGCGTGCACAGTCATGTTGGAAAAGGAAGGGTCCATCCCCAAACTGTTCCTACAAAGTTGGGAACATGAAATTGTCCAAAATTTCTTGGTATGCTGATGCCGTAAGAGTTCCCTTCACTGGAACTAAGGGGCCAACCCAACCCCTGAAAAACAACCCCACACCATAATCCCCCCTCCACCAAATGATTTGGACCAGTGCACAAAGCAAGGTCCATAAAGACATGGATGAGCGAGTTTGAGGTGGAGGAACTTGACTGGCCTGCACAGAGTCCTGACCTCAACCTGACAGAACACCTTGGGGATGAATTAGACCTGACCTCACAAATGCTCTTCTGGAAGAATGATCAAACATTCCCATAGACACACTCCTAAACATTGTGGACAGCCTTCCCAGAAGATTTGAAGCTGTTATATCTGCAAAGGGTGGGCCAACTCCATATTGAACCCTACGGACTAAGACTGGGATGCCATTAAAGTTCACGTGCGTGTAAAGGCGGGTGTCCCAATACCTTGGGCAATATAGTGTGTGTGTGTGTATATATATATATATATATATATATATATATATATAGATAGAACAGAGGCGTGGAGTAGACTTGAAGAATGCGTGCGCAAGTGCCTGTATTCCCTAAAAGAGTTGTCAGGTCAGGGTTGCCAACCATCAGTAAATTTACAGACATTTTGTAAAAATCAGTGACTTTTTTTTACAACTGTCTGTAAACATCAGGGTCTGATAATTTGTCATGCTGTGTTGAGTGTTTAAGTCTGAACCAGGCAAATTGACTTTTTAGGGGTATTGTCGCTGTTTCCATATTGTGTTTATACTGTTTTAATATCAGTTGTCTTAGTTTTTAAAAGAGATCTGTAATTTTTTTTTCAGGTTGTCAGGAAAAAAAAAAAAAAAAAAAAAAAGCTCCGACAGTAAATTTGACGTTTTGTCAGTAAAAAATGCTGCGTGAGGCGCCAGGTGCATTGGTTCTAATGCTGTGTGTATGGGATGGTTTGGTACTCCACGACGAAGGATGGGCTCGGGCGTGTTCGCACACTCCACATGCAGACAGCGCCATGCCAATATCCTGGCGGGCTCTGCACGTGGAGTGCACGAACACGCTCGAGCCCATCCTTATCCATGACCCAGACAGTGACTATACTTTACTGGGCTCAATCCAGCGTATGAGGCTGCACACCTGTGCTAGCAGAGCAATCCCTGCCTGGCATACAATCACCTCTGTACAAGCCTTATGAAAGGCAACTTTGCTATTCCCAGTTACCCGAATTACTTACATTCATTAATAAATGTGCTACCCATTGCTTGAAGGAAAAAAAAACTGAAACACCTGAGTGGTGGCCCCTGCTTTCACTAATACTGTCCATGGAGGCAGCAACGTTTGCAATGGAGGGGAGCTCCCGCTACGCGCGCAGCAATCCCCCATCCACCTGTGACTAGGCACGTTCCCGGGAGCTCTGCAGGGTTAACGTGCCCTGGCTCCGCCTCCGTGACGTCACCAGTGGAAGCTATATCATGCCCTCGCGGGCAGCGGCAGCGCGCTAGCGGCCTCTGAGAGAGACTGTAGTCGGCGGGAGCGTGGCGGCTAGCCGCTGTTGTCAGGTTTGGGTGGACCGTCCCCAGCTGCTGTTGCTGAAGGCTCTCCGTTGACAGTCGTCGAATGCTGAGTCGGCAGCCTACACATGTGAGTGGAGGAGGGAAAGCATGGCGTGTGAGGGGAAAGTTTTATGTAAGAAGTTGGTGTGAGTTTAAGGCATGCTGTGGTCCCGCCCATATTAGCATGGCTGCGCGCGGGACAATACACGTGGCTATCAATACAGAGGAATGGCTTTGTGTCAGGAGCTGCTAATACACGGGGGGAGGGGGGGACTCATACAACTGGACTTGTAGGCGGGTCAGTGGAGGGCAAGAAGTGCTGTCATTCGCTCCAACGGGAGCTTCTAATGCATGGCTCCCATGGCAGGGGGCGTGTCCTATGCCTACACACTTTTGCTAGTAGGTGCCTCTTCCTCCTATCTCAAAGTTGGGAGGTTTGCTAAAGTGCTTCTAAACTCAAGTTATTACAATTTAGGGCCAATTCCCACTATATATGGTAACAGGAAACCTTTGTCTCCTATATGTCTCGTTTACGCTGCAACGTGGCCTAGTGCTGTGCTAAAATGCAGACATCTGCGTTCTATCGCAGCGCACCCGCCCAAATTGCACTGCAGTGTAAGGCGGTGCATTGCGCCGCCCGACATTGCAGTGAATGAAGTGCTTGTTTTGTACACTTCAAATAAAGATTGTACAAAAAAAATGGTGTGTAGGGTTGCCACGTCATCCCTTTAAACCAGAACACATATTAATTACAAGGTTTTGTGGCTGATTAACCACACGCCGACCAGCCGCCGCAGTTATAATGCAGAAACATGGCTCGGCTGTGCGAATCGCTGTTATGGTAAGTCGTACCATTGACAGGCACTAGGGGGCGCGTGCGCTCCGCCGGAGGTGCACTCGCTCCCCCGAGCCGATGCGAGTGTCGGGGCTCCAGCAATCGCTTGGGGCACACGGAGAACCCGGAACTGTGTGTGTAAACAGTTTCCATTCTGAGGGGAGAACTGACATACAGAGTATGAACAGGTGATCTCTTAGCTTCCCTGCACTGTCCACATCCCCCTTCAGTTAGAACACTTCCTAGGACACACTTTAACCCCTTCACTGCCCCCTAGTGTTAACCCCTTCACTGCCCCCTAGTGTTAACCCCTTCACTGCCAGTGACTTTTTTACAGTAATCAATGCATTTTTAATCACACTGATCGCTGTATTAATGCCAATGGTCCCAAAAATGTGTCAAAATTGTCCGACGTGTCTGCCATAATGTCGCAGTCCCAATAAAAATCGCTGATCGCCGCCATTACTAGTAACAAAAAATTAATAAAAATGCCATAAAACTATACCCTATTTTGTAGACGCTATAACTTTTGCGCAAACCAATCAATATACGCTTATTGCAATTTTTTTTTTTTTTTTTTTACCAAAAATATGTAGAATACGTATCGGCCTAAACTGAGAAAAAAAAAGTTTTTTTAGATATTTTTTGGGGATATTTATTATAGCAAAAAGTAAAAAAGCCACGTATAATTGTCAGTTAAAGCGACGCATGGCTGAATCGCAAAAAGTGCTCTGGTCTTTGGCCAGCCAAATGGTCCGGGGCTGAAGTGGTTAAGGTGGTAATTAAACTCAGTGCCTTACCTGAATTCAATTAGCCACAGAACCTGTGTAATGTGTTCGGGCTTAAAGGGATGAGGTGGCAACTGTAATGGTGTGGTGCGCTCAATTGTGCATAACCTTGCCCCCCCCCCCCCCCAGCTGGCGCGCTGAATTATTCAGGCTGCTCTGCAATTGGGCTGAGGGCCAGTTTGAATTGGCCCTTAAAGTGGTTGTAAACCCTGTTACACCACTTGTACCTACAGGTAAGCCTATAATAAGGCTTACCTGTAGGTACTGTATATATCCTCTAAACCTGCATATGTCGGCGCATGCGCACTGAAGAAACGGCTCGATCATGCCGTTTCTAAAGGGCCTGGGCCGCGACCTGCGACTCCTGGGCCGTTTTTTCATCCGTTTTTTCATCCGTTTTTTTCATCCGTTTTTTCATCCGTTTTTTCATCCGTTTTTTCAGTTTACAGCAGTTTCTGTGCCTTTAAGGAAATTACCCAGAAAGCATTGCTCCTTCCATCCTACATTGCCATGCATGAACAATTTTCCGACTACTTTCTATCTCCATTAGAAGATCCATGGCAGTACCAATATATATATATATAAATAATGCATAGAAAAATTTAAATGTATTAGGTTATTTCCTTGTGTTTTGATAGCATAAAAAGACACAAAAGCACATATGTTTAAAACCATTTTAGTTTTATTATTCTGAATAACCCTTTTAAAATAAAGGTTTTTTCACTTTGTTTTTTCATTTGTCAAAGTATGAACTTTGAATTATTTCTTCAAAACGGATCTTAACTGATCGGATGTTGACAGACATTGTCAGTTAATATCCGTTTTAACGGATCTGGACGTAGCCTTGTACGTAAAAAAAAAAAACGGATAAAAACGGAAGCGGAGGTTAACGGATGGTCATCCGTTTGCCCATAGGAATGCATTGCCGTCCGTTGACGGATGGAAGAAAAACGGATAGACGGTCCGTCTGTGTGAAAGGGGTTTTAATGAGCTAGCACGCGATGCATACTAGCACATTATGCCTTTGCAGTTTTTTTTTTTTTTTATATGGGTCTACAACCACTTTAAAGCGGAGTTCCCAAAAGTGGAACTTCCACTTGTTTGTCGTCCCCCCCCACCCCCCCTGGTACTTGACAGGTCCCCTTCCCCACTTCTGGAAGATGGGGCCACGTCATCCCCATGCAGTGTGCTTTGTGCATACGCAGTAGGAAACCAGCTGTGAAGCTGAAAGGCTTCACTGCAGGGTTCCCTTACTGGCAATGGATGTGGCTGCACCCAACAGTCGATCCGAAGATCTGCTGCGGTGCCGACATTGTGGGCTCCCTGGACAGGTAAAAGTCAGCATCTGCAGTATTTGTAGCTGCTGACTTTTCATTTTTTGTGGGGTGAGCGGACCCCTTTAAAGTGATATTAAAGTAGTTATAAAGGTTTTTTTTTTATTAAAATATCAAACATGTTATACTTACCTGCTCTGTGCAATGCTTTTGCACAGAACAACCTCAATCTCCTTCTGGGGGCCCACGCTCCTCCTTTTCATAGGATGCCCCCACGGAAAGCCGCTTTCTGTGGGGGCACCCGTACGGTCTCGCTCCTAAATCCCGCTGCTGCATCCATGGATACAGTGGAATTTAGCCCCACCCCCGCGTCAGTTTGCAGGAGCTGCTATCAGTCTGTCTATAGAGGGAGAGACAGCGGCTAGAGCTGCTGTGCTCGTGCACTTTGCTGGATTGGGTCGGGCTCTGGTAAGAAAAAGGGTGGGGGATTCACCATAATGCATGCAGTGCATTATAGAGGAAGTAAACCCTGATGGGTTTTACTTCCTTTTTTTTTCTCCAGCAAAGTAAAAGCACAATGGACTATTATGCATCGCATACTAGCCCATTATGTGGCATTTACCTGCAAACAAAGACTGCGTTGTCCCCGCTGGGGACCGCATCCATCTTTGCCCCTCTTCCGGGGCCTTGGACTCCAGCTCTGTGACTGTCTGGAGTCGTGTGACGTCACTCCCGCATCAGCCACGGCGCTTGCTAGTGAAGAAACTGCACGGAGGGTGGCTTCTTCACAGCGCATGCGCCCATGATGGCGCAAGCATATATGGTAAATATCTCCTAGACTGTGTAGGTTTAGGAGATATTTACAGTACCTACAGGTGAGCCTTATAGGCTTACCTGTAGGTACAAGTGGTGTAACTAGGTTTACAACCACTTTAAGGTGTAAAACCTTAAGGCTTTACAACCACTTCCCGTCCACCCAACATCCTATGCCTCGGGTTTGAGCGGTGATATCTGAATGATGCCTGCAGCTACAGGCATCATTCAGATATCATCTTTTTCAGCCAGCGATTCCCTTCACCATATAGGGCAATCATAGCGGTTGTTCAGCCACTTGATCTTATATCCCGCCTCGCCACTGCCAGGGGCGAACCAAGGTAAGGAACCGACCGGCGCTGGATGTTTACTATAGACATTTTTGGTGGGCCAGACGGTCCCTGGAGTCTCTATGATCATTTGGAGGACAGGTGCAATGTTATGACGTCATGCCTGGCCTCTGCATTTGCCTCGGCTAGGAAGGGGCAATCAATTTTTTTTTTTTTTTTTTTTAATTTCAGGCTTCCCAGCTTAGAGGTGAGATCTGGGGACTTATTGACCCCAGATCTCACTGTAAAGAGGACCTGTCATGCTTATTCTTATTACAAGGGATGTTTACATTCCTTGTAATAGGAATAAAAGTGATCAAAAGAAAAAAAAATGTAAAAAAGCATCAAACTAGAAAAATAAAAAAAAAAAAAAAAAATTTTAAGCGTCCCTGTGTGCTCGCTCACAGAAGCAAACGCATACATAAGTCGCACCCACATAAGTAAACATTCAAACCACACATGTGAGGTATTGCCGCAAACGTTATAGCAAGAGCAATAATTCTAGCACTATACCTTCTCTGTAACTCAAAATATGTAACCTGTAAAAAAATTAAAATCGTCGCCTATGGGGATTTTTTAAGTCCCGAAGCTTGACGCCATTCCACAAGCATGTGCAATTTTGAAGAGTGACTTGTTGGGTATCTATTTACTCGGCATAACATCTTTCAAATTATGCAAAAAAAGTGCTAGCTTTACTGTTTATGCATGAAATTTTTTTTTTTTAATTGCTGCGCAAATACCGTGCGAGATAAAAAGTTGCAACGGCCACCATTTTATTCTCATGGGGCTCTGCTAATAAAATATATGTTTGGGGGTTCGTATTTTTTTTTTTTTTTTTTTTTTAGCAAAAAATTGATTTTTACATGTAGGAGAGAAATATCGGCATTGGCCTGGTAGGCAAGTGGTTAAATGTTTTTATTTAAAAATGGGAAACAGGTTAATGCTTTCCTGCTGTGTGCAATGGACTTGCACACAGTGGCCCCAAACCTCCTCCTCTGGGGTCCCCCGCTAGTGCTTCTGGCTTCTCCTCTGGCGAGTGCCCCCATAGAAGCTGCTTTCTATGGGAGCGTGTGTGTGCAGGCTTACTCCTGAGCCTTCCTGTCTGCTTCTGTTGACACAGACCTCAGGACTCAGCCCCACTCCCTGCTCCCTAGTTACGTGTTAGGTGGTTGTAATGGGGTTCATATGTGGTTATGTATGTTAGGTGGTTGTAATGTTAAATATCGTTATGGCAGCAGATAGCCATAACCCCGGCATTTTCTTAAAAGGCAGGCAGTCCGCTTTAAGATAAGTGGTCTCCGCGGTGGGAGAGGTGCTCCCACCGCATCCCAATCGTCTCTGCCGCTTACCGGAGCAGTCGGTGGCCGCAGAGACAATCCAGTTCTTTTCTCTGATGGGCAGGAAGTCGAGTGAGGCAATGATGGACCCCACTCGATTCAATGCCATTGGACGACGGAAGTGACCTCAAATGTCACATCTGCTCAATGGCCTTAAAGGGATCATTTTTTTAATTAACCCCCCCCCCCCCTTTTTTTTTATTGCTTTTAAGTGCAAATGTGAGATCTTTTTGACCCCAAATCTCACATTAAAGAGGTCCTGTCATCCTGTCATGCTTTTTTTCTATTACAGGGGATGTTTACATTCCTTGTAATAGAAATAAGTGATCCAATTTTTTTTTTTTTTTTTAAAAAAAGGACAGTGTAATAAGTAAAAAAAAAAGGATTTTTTTTTTTTTAAATCGCTCCATCCCTCGGTGCTCGCACGCAGAAGCATACGCAAGTCGTGTCCACATATCCACATATGAATGGTGTGCAAACCACAGGTGAGATATCGCTGCGATCGTTAGAGCGTGAGCAATAACTCCAGCAATAGACCTCCTCTGTAACTCAGAACTGGTAACCTGTAGAGATTAAGTGCCAAAGTTTGTCGCCATTCCACGAGCGGGTGCAATTTTGAAGCGTGACAAATTTTAATTCAAAAAGTGTATTTTTTTTTTTTTTTTTAATAACAAATTGCTTTTGTAAGACCGCTGCGCAAATACTGTGACATAAATTATTGCAACGACCGCCATTTTATTCCCTAGGGTGTCTGAAAAAAATGTCTACCAAAAAAAAAAATTATTTTAACTTGTAAACAGCAAGTGTGAAAAATAGGCCTGGTCCCAGTAGGTAGTGTTGTGGGCATAAGATTTTTAGGCTCAATCCACAGAACTTAAGGGCTTAGTTTTTTTTTTTTTTTTTTTTTGTTTTAAAACGTTAACAATTTCAATACTATGCACTTTTACCCCATTTCTGCACAAGCTGATTTTCAGCTTTCAGAGCTGTGTCACTTTGAATGACAAATGTGCGGTCATGCAACACTGTACCCATATGAAATTTTTATAGTTTTTTTCACACAAATAGAGCTTTCTTTTGGTGGTATTTAATTACCACTGGGGTTTTATTTTTTGCTAAATAGATGGAAAATTGTAAAGAAAAAAAACATGTTTTTCTTCATATGTTATAGGCCCCTTTCACACGAATGGAGACCATTCAGGTCTGCCGATAAAACTGACAAGCGGACCTGAATGGGTCCTCCGTGTAAGGCTATGGAGCAACGGATGTCAGCGGTGACATGTCCACTGACATCTGACCCGATCCGCCAAAATCAGACGGATGGCCCTACGTTCACATGCATCCCTACATGCTGTCTGTTCTCGTCCGATCTCTCCACGGCAACCAGCGGCGCTCGACAAGCCCCTCCCCGCTCAGTGAGCAGAGAGGGACCTGTCATCCGCCGGAGAGATCTCTCTCTGAGCAGGTGGACTCCGAGGCAGCGGATCCGCTTCGTGGGAATGAATCCATAACATTTTGCAAATCTTTCCCCATAAATTTAGGTCAAAATGTATTCTGCTACATTTCTTTGGTGAAAATGACCCAAATTGGTGTGTATTTTTTAGACTGTAGTAAAGTTTGTCTTCGTCCACAAACTATGGTATTATCTGAAAATTGATCAATCCTGATGTACTGGCATCCTATCATTTAGTGAGGCCCGAAAACATACAAATATCCCCCAAATTACCCCCCTTTGGAAAGTAGACAGTCCAAGGGATTTAGAAAGAGGCAGGGCAAGTTTTTTGAAGTTGCACTTTTTCGTCAAGATTATTTGGATAAAGTGAATTTTTTTTTTTTTTTACACGTGCAGTCCTGCATTATTCTATAACTGGTGTACTACTCTGGAAAAAGCTATCAGGATTTTTTTTTACACTTGATTGCTTATAGCAGTGGATTTCATTGCTACTTGAAATTGAACTTTACTGTATTAAATAGATTTGTTCAGTTTTTGTTGTGATTAGCTGGTACAGATGTGCTTTGATCACTGTGACCAATCACAGCTTGCAACACAATTGTATACAATGGAATACAATGGATGGCATGGAAGGAAGCCATCTATTTACAATTGTCATGTGATATGTTGTGATTGGTCACAGCGATCACATGACACTGGCAGTGGGCTGCTAATCTGATTAGTCATTGGCTATGTCTGATGGACACAGCAGGCGACAGATCGCACCGAATTGTGGCCACGTGAGAGGTGTGTACTGGAAGGGCATCATATGATGTCCTTCCAGAACAATAGTGTTCCCACTTGGCTGTCATTTTGCTATAGGCTGGGTGGGAGCATGTTAAACCAGATAGTTCACTTAATGCAGCATGTTGCAATGTGTTATAAAGCACATTGCATTTTTTTTAGCCAAAAAAAACTGAACTGATGACATTTGAAAGGACACGAAGGGCTCTTTCACACGGGGCGGATCAGTGATGATCTGCCCTGTGAACACCCACTTGCTCAGCGGGGATCGCTCCGCCGATCCCCGCTGAGCAGAAAGATGACAGGTCCATCGCTGCACACTGTGCAGCGACGGACCTGTCAGAGCGCCGCTCTCCCCTATGGGGGAACGGATGATGACGGACCATAGTGTCCGTCGTCACCCGATCCGAAAACGGATGGAAAAGTAGGATTTTCCTCCGTTACACTTTTCGGATCGGAGCAGGTCGGATGTCAGCGGACATGTCACCGCTGACATCCGACGCTCCATAGGGATACATGTATGTCCGTTTTTCATCCGAAAACGGAAGGATGAAAAACGGACATACGGATCCCTCGTGTGAAAGAGGCCTAAGGCAGATTGTCTTGTCTATGTATTGGGACTGTGCCCTTTTAATCAGTATTAAACTCAAAATCAAACGTATATTATGTGAAGGCTGCATTAGTTTCCTTTTTTAGGCTTTTTGATAAGCAAGCCAGCAAGTCTGTTATTTTTCACAGTATACATTTTCCAGCAGAATGCATCAGTTTATATGTATGAGACAAACCACCTAATACTAGCAGGGCTGATTAAAATGATCAGCGTTTATGTAAAACCTTAAATTTATTTCTATTTATGTAAAACCCAAAAGGAAAAAAAAACTTCTGTAACCGATTATAAGGCGTGAGCTGGAGTTTTAGTAGTTCTAAATCTAATTCATCCAACACTAACCCCCTCCCCCCCGACTGGCAGTGCTGCTGCTTGCTATGCCTCCTGTGTTCATCCCTCCAGAGTTGTCTCACTAATATAAAAGGTGTGTTACTGATTGATCAGATCACCAGGTGATAACGGGGGGAGGCCAAAGCAAACTGCTGCAGCCACCACATCTGATTATTAAGCTGCAATATAATGGCTTTTTGGTTTAATACTGCTTTAAGCCAAACCCAAGAACATATGCAAATAAATCTCACTGTGGGCCAGCTTGGTTTAGTCCAGTTCTCCACATGCTAGAACTATCTGGCAGCTGGGGATGCCGCAGTGCACCATATTCTTGGCTACATAGTATGCTGTCACCTTTTTCTGTTTCAATGTGTTTGATTTTTATCAACCACAATATAGAACACGTCCTTGTTTAGGCAAAGCGATGTGATAGGTGACAGTCCACAACGCAGGTGGAATGTAGTAATAACTGTACTGTACTATACAGATAAGTACTGAGAGGCAGTTGTGACTTCCCTTGGTTGCAGTAAACAAGTGTCAGCATGCTCGTCCTGGCACTCATTATCTGCCTTCTATTTTTATACTAGGTGGGCCCTGATTGGGTGGGAGGCCGATATCACTATCTCTACCTCAGCCAATCAGTCTAGTATTGACAAACCTACAAGGGAGTTCCTGATTCTCAGAGGAATGAGAGCTTTTGTTTACAGCTGCAGAGGGAAACCGTTCCTCCTTTGCAGGATATGACATGGCTTACTGTGTGTAGCCAATGCTACTACAGTACATTGCGATGGGCCCAGTGGACCTAGTTATTGCATGTGGAGTGTCGGGTTGAACCAAGTAGGTCCCCAGTGAGTCTTGTGTTCCTGTAGTTTTGTTTAAAGCTGTGTAGTTTGCTTCTATTTTGCTTTTACTGTTCCAATCCATCTGCCCCCCACTCTTAACATGTTGATCAAAATCTTAAAGCTTGTTTTCAGTAAACTCCTAATTTTATACTTGGCAACATCATTGTTGGGGCTGTCTCCCTATGCAATGCAGGCAGTGACTAGTGGGTAGGATGGGCTGACGGGGTTGTGCGTAGCTTCCTGAAAATACCACAGCGTTTTAGTGGTTCTGAAGGCAAAACATTTTTATACGTTCTCTGCATTAAGGTAATAAAACTTTCAACAGCTGCTCTCCCTGCTCTCTCCCCTCTGGCACACAGAGCGAGCTGTAAATGTGGTCCGAGCCACGCATGTGCGGCTCAAAACGCATTACTCGCTGACCAGCAGGCAGATTTATGACAGAAGAGACTTCTAAAGTCTCTTCTGTTATATAAACCCTGCTGGTCAGTGAGTTTTACAGTAAATTACTTTACTACAGTTTTAAGAAAGCAAATGTTTACAATTGCTTTAATACTCCTCTGGGGAGCCTATAGCCCTGATACTAGCAGTGGGCTGCCTCTTGGAAGGAGTTGCGCAAATATCAAAATGCCTGATGGGTGGATGTAGTATGGGGTAGCGGGCATTCCAGGCAGGCTGCATTTGGATTCAGATTGCCCTAGGTAATGCCCACATGGGCCGCCGTGGCTGAAATTCAAAAAATAAAACAGTTTGGCAAGGGACAGTCAGGCTGGGGAGGAAACTGCTAAATGATACTTAGTGTTACTAAACCCTCAACAGTAAAATCGGTCTGTATATGCAGCATAGCATGCTTGTTAGAGCTGGGTGATTTTCTCCCCCCAAAAAATCTGCGATGTAAAAAAAAAAAAACTCGATTCACGATCCAAATTGAGTTTTTTTTTTTTTTTTTGATGGACACCGCGCCGGTCCTGAGGAGCTGCGGGCAGGAGTTTTTAGACGAGGCTGTGGCTTCGGCCTAGTCCGCGGCGTCCGGCCTCATGGACTAGGCCCAAGCCGCGGCCTCACCTAAAAACTCATGCCCACAGCTCCTCAGGACCGGCGTGGTGTCAGCGGCAGTCCTGGTGAAAAAAAAAAAAATCGATTTGCTGAAAATTTGAATCGATTTGACCTCTCAACTCGATTCAAGATTCAAATCGATTTTTTTCCCCAGCCCTACTTGATATACTCACTGTAGAACTTAAGGGGTTAGTCATCTGTATTGTGTAAAAAGGCTGTTTTATCCTGTATGCACAGATCCTCCCCATCCTACACTGTCTATCTGGGGAAGGCCAGCTAACACAGGCAGAGTAGCCAACCTGCACATGCTCAGTTGTGTCTTTTATGCTAGAGAGAAAAGTTTCTTGTTCTTGGAGATAGCCAGGTCACATGATATTGACATCACACATGTGGACGTGTATACAGGCTGCAGTGGAAATCTTCCTGAACTCTCAGCACTGGGGAAACTCTGCAGTTTATCATGTGACCGTGGTGTACAGATCATCCAAAAAGGTATATAATGGCAGTATTTTAACGTAAAAAGATTTGTAAGCTGTGGGCACTGTGGGGGGTGGCGCACATGAACTATTTAAATATTACTGGATTTAGTAACATTTTAACGGGGTTGTAAAGGCAGGTTTTTTATCTTCATGCATTCTATGCATGAAGATAAAAAAAACCTGTGTGCAATAGCCTCCCCAGCACCCCCTAATACTTACCTGAGCCCCCCTCTGTCCAGCGATGTCCATGAATCCCTCGGCGCCCCCCCCCCCCCCCCCGGGACTCTCCCTTCTGATTGGCTGAGACACAGCAGCAGCGCCATTGGCTCCCACGGCTGTCAGTTAGCCATTCAGGGAAGAGGGGGTGGGGCTGAATGGCAGCTCTGTGTCTGAAAGGACACACCGAGCAGCAGCTTGGCTCGGGTGCTCCCATAGCAAACAGCTTGCTGTGGGGGCACTCAACAGGTGGGAGGGGCCAGGAGCAGTGAAGAGGATTTGGGCAGCTCTGTGCAAAACCAACTGCACAGAACAGGCAAGTATAACCTGTTTAAAAAAAAAAAAAATTTACAATCACTAACATCCTCCAGCCAGGAAATGGGGAGCCTGTCTGGCAGCCAGCTTGTGTTTACATCATGATCAGCTGTGATTAGACACAGCTGATCACGTGGTAAAGTGCTGCTGCGATTGACCCTTTACCTTGATCGTGAACAACTGTCCTAAGACACAGCAAACGGAGCGTGCGCTGCCTGCTTTCATAGGAGGACATCATGACGCCCTCCCAGAACTAGACAACTGCGCTGTAGCAGTCATTCGGCTATAGCGTGGTCAGGAAGTGGTTAAAGCACCCCCATCCCCTTGCGCAAATGTAAACTAGCACATAGGTCCGGCGCTAGAATTATTGCCATCTCTGACATCGTGATCATTTCTCACATGCAGTGCAATTGCTGTTTAAATATGTGCGCCAGACCTGAGTCGCCAGCAGTTATTCCTGGGGGAATGGTCTTTTCACCCCACCCTGACATTTTTTGGGCTCTCTGCCAAAGATGGGGACTCCGGACGTAGATCTTCTGGCATCCAGATTCAACATGAAGTTAGTCAACTTTGTGTCCAGGACAAGGGATCCACTTGCATGCGGAACAGATTGGTTGGTGACCCCGTGGGATTAGTTCTCACTGATTTATGCATTCCCCCTATTCAGTTGCTGCCACGACTTCTTTGCAGGATCAAGCTGGAAAGAAAGCCGGTAATTCTGGTAGCCCCAGCGTGGCCCAGAAGGTCTTGGTATGCAGAAATTGTAAAGATGGGGGTGGACGATCCATGGTCCCTTCCACTACGGCCAGACCTACTCTCACAGGGGCTGATATTCCATCCTCACGATCGCTAAATTTAACGGCTTGGCTATTGAAACCCACATTCTGAAGAAACGTGGGCTTTCCGGGTCAGTTATCTCTACCTTGATTAATGAAAGAAAGCCAGCTTCCAGAACTATATATTATGGAATCTGGAGGGCTTATGTTTCCTGGTATGAATCCAAGGGTTGGCACCCTCGTAGGTATATCATAGGCAGAATTCTTGCCTTTCTACAATTAGGGGTAGAGATGAAGTTGGCCTTGAATACTATTAAGGGCCAAGTCTCAGCTTTATCTGTCCTGTTTCAAAGACCGCTTGCTACACATTCTTAAGTCTGGGGTTTTATGCAAGGGGTGATGCGGTTTAATCCGCCAGTTAAATCACCTTTGAGCCCTTGGGACTTGAACTTAGTTTTGTCATCATTACAAAAACAGCCATTTGAACTGATACAGCATATTCCCTTAGTCCTTCTGACACGGAAGCTAGTATTCTTGGTTGCTATATCCTTAGCAAGGAGGGTTTCGGAATTGGCTGCTCTTTCTTGTAAAGAGCCATACTTGATTATTCATGAGGACAGAGTGGTGTTGCGCCCTCGTCCAGATTTTCTACCAAAAGTGGTCTCAGGTTTTCACCTGAACAAAGATCTTGTCCTGCCATTGTTTTTTTCTAAAACCATGTTCCAGGGAAGAGAAGTCACTACATTGACTTGATGTGGTAAGAGCGGTCAAAGTCTAAAGGCAACTGCTCAGATTCGGAAGGCTGATGTCTTATTTGTACTGCCAGAGGGTCCTAAGAAAGGACAGTCAGTGTCGAAATCCACTGTCCCTAAGTGAATTCGGCAAGTTATAATTCAGACTGATTTAACCGGTTCAATACAGGGCATTTTCACCCCCTTCCTTCCCAGGCCAATTTTTAGTTTTCAGTGCTGTCGCACTTTAAACGACAATTGCGCGGTCGTGCGACATTGTACCCAAAAAAAATTGACGTCCTTTTTTCCCCACAAATAGAGCTTTCTTTTGATGGTATTTGATCACCCCTGCGGTTTTTGTTTTTTGCGCTATAAACAAAAGAAGAGCAACAATTTTGAAAAAACAATATTTTTTACTTTTTGCTATAATAAATATCCCAATTTAAAAAAAAAAAAAACAAATTTTTTCCTCAGTTTCGGACGATACGTATTCTTCTACATATTTTTGGTAAAAAAAAATCGCAATAAGCTCATATTGATTGGTTTGCGCAAAAGTTATAGCGTCTACAAAATACGGGATAGATAATAATATTTATTTATTTTTTTTAGCGGCGATTGCGATTTTTTTTTTTCGTGACTGCGACATGGCGGACACATCGGACACTTTTGACACATTTTTGGGACCATTCACATTTATACAGCGATCAATGCTATAAAATTGCGTTGATTACTGGGTAAATGTGACAGGCAGTGAAAGGGGTTAACCACTAGGGGGACACAAGGGGTTAAATGTTTCCTAAGGGAGTGTTTCTAACTGTAGGGGGCGGGGACGTACAAGGGGAGGAGACCGATCAGTGTTCCGCTGTACTAGGAACACAGATCGCTCTCCTCACAACTGGCAGGACGTGGATCTGTGTGTTTACACAGATCCACCGTCCGGCCCGGTTAACGGGCAATCGCGGGTGCCCGGCGGACATCGTGGCTGCCGGGCACACGCATCGGGTCCCAAGCAACGCGGCAGGCGCACGCGCGCCGCCTAGACGGCCAGGAATCCCAGGCTGTCATATGACGTCCACCCAGGATGGGAGATCCCATCTGTGGACGTCCTATGTCTATGGCTGGGTAGGGAAGTGGTTAAGGGGTAAGATTCCACCTTTTCAAGTTAAAGCGCACTCTACCAGGGCGGTTAGTGCTTCTTGGGCAGTGCATTGCTATGGGATGTCCCATGATGTACGATAAAGAAAATAGGATTTTTATAACAGCTTACCTGTAAAATCCTTTTCTTGGCGTACATCATGGGACACAGGTCCCTCCCCTCTTTCTGGGGTTTAAGTATATTGCTTTTCTACAAAAACTGAGGTACTCCTGGTAGGAGGAGTTATATAGGGACTTCCTGTATTGGGTATACCAGTGTCCATCACCTGAAGGTGTATATACACCACATAGTGTATATACACCACATAGTAATTACTATGGTGCTCTGTGTCCCATGATGTACTCCAAGAAAAGGATTTTACAGGTAAGCTGTTATAAAAATCCTATTTTTCATTTTCTTTCCACATTTTTCAAAAACTTGTGGAAAAAGATGTTCAAAAGACACCTTGTGCCTCATAGAATATATGTAGGGGTGTTAACTTTCCAAAATGGAGTCATTTTTTTGGCGTTTCCATTGTCCTGGTGCTCCAGGGCCTTCAAAAGTGTAAGAGGTAGTCAAGAAATTTTATGTATAATTTATGTCCCTAGAACACCTGATGGTGCTGCCTGCACGTTGGCCAGGCTGTGTAAAAGCCTCCCACGTCTGTTATCACCATACTCGGGAGTAGCAGAATGGATTTTGGGGTGTATTTGCAAGTATGCATATGCTGTGTGTGAGAAATAACCTGTTATGCCAATTTTGTGAAAAAAAATCTTAATTTTGCAAAGAATCGTGGGAAAAAATTACAACTTCAAAAAAAACACAATGCCCTCTTACTAAATACCCTGGAATGTATACTTTGCAAAAAGGGGTCATTTGGGGGGTATTTGTACTGTCCTTACATTTCAGGGCTTCAAAAAATGAGGCCGTCAGTACATCTGGTGATATCAATTTTCAATGATTGGCACCATAGCTTGTGGACTTTCACAAAGACCAAATATAAACTGATTTGGGTTTTTACCTACCAAAAATATCTAGCAGTATAAATTTTGGCCAAACTTTATGAAGAAAATATAAGATTAGCAACATTTTTTTATTTATTTATTTTTTTTTATTTACAAAATTTTTGGTCTTCATTTATAGTACAAAAGATGAAAAAACTCAGTGGTGATTAACCACTTGCTGCCCGCCATATAGCAATTTGACATCGGCAAAGTGGTTGTGATATCCTGGCCGGACGTCCTATGACGTCGCCAGGATATCAAGCGGGGGCGCGCATCGTGGCGATCATTGTTGCGGTGTGTTAGTCTGACTCTTTACAACGTGATCCTATCACGGCTGATCACAGTGTAAACAGGAAGAGCCGTTGATCGGCTTTTCCTCACTCGCATCTGTAAGACACGTGTAGAGGAGAGCCGATCAGCTGCTCCTCTGACGGGGGGGGGGGGTTCTGTGCTGATTATCAATGCAGCCCCCCCCCCCCGAGGATGCCCACACGACCACCACCAGGGATGCCCACCACTAGTCACCACCAGGTATGCCACCCATGGCCACAATGGATGCCAATCAGTGGTGCTCCGTCCGTGGTGCAGCATACTTATTTACAGAGATTTGTAACAAACAAAAAAATACTACCAAAAGAAAGCTCTATTTGTGGGAACAAAATGATAAAAATTTTGTTTGGGTGCAGTGTATCATGACCACGCAACTGAAAATTTGTCTGAGCAGGAAGGTGTATAAGTGCCCTGTATTGAAGTGGTTAAATACCATCAAATAAAAGCTCTATTTGTGTGAAAAAAAAGACAAAAATGTATGGGTACAGTGCTCATACAATGTTACCACTGATATTGTGTTTATACCTTATATTTTATATACCAACCTAGCTCTTTAACCACTTGCCTACCGGGCACTTACAGCCCCTTCTTGCCCAAACCGGTTTTCAGCTTTCAGCGCTGTCGCACTTTGAATGACAATTGTGTGATCGTGCTACACTGTACCCAAACAATTTTTTATCATTTTCTTCACACAAATAGAGCTTTATTTTGGTGGTATTTAATCATCGCTGGTTTTTTTATTTTTTACAAAAAAACTAAAATTTAGAAAAAAACATTTTTTACTTTTTTGTCAGTAAATTTTGTAACTAAGTAATTTTTCGCCTTCATTGTTGTGCGCTGATGAGGCGGCACTGATGGGTAGATGAGACAACATAGGGAGATGGTTTGCTTGGTAGAGGTGTGAGTGGTTACTAGTCAGTTTAATCCCCAAATATGGTAATGAGGCAGAGGACCATAGAAACAGGAAGGTATCCTGAAGGTGATTGAACTCAGCCTGAGGCAAGGGCACATTGAGGGCTTTAGATTTAGATGGGTTGATCTCTAGCCCGGGCACCAAAGCAAATTTAATCCAATAACTTAAATAGATTTGCAAGGGTTGTATGTGGGGAAGTGGCAAATAAAGCATTGTCCGTGAACAAACATTTATGGTGAGTGGAAGCGATTTTTAGGCCCTTAATGTTTGCATTAGTTCTAATCAGGTTTGCCAGTGGTTCTATTGCAAGGGCAAAAATTAAAGGAAATAAAGGGCTGCCCTGTCTAGTTCCCTGTTGGATAGGGAAGCATTCCGAGTGGAAACTAGAGTATTTGACATTTGCCTGTGGCCGGTCGTATAGGGAGTCTATCCACCGCAAAAAGTTTGGGCCAAAACCCCAGCATTGGAGAATAAAGTGCAGATAGGACCATGAGACCGTATCAAATGCTTTCCTAATGTTTAGGGAGAGGAGATGTTAGAGGTATCTTGTGGGCTCTTTCCAAGTGTTGCAACAGGACTGCGCTTCTGATATTATCACTAGCTTGGCATCGTGGGATAAAGGCCCACTTGGTCTTTATGAACCAACCCTCCGGCCAAATGAAGTCTAAGTGCTAAAATCTTGGCTAACAATTTGTCGTCCAAATTGAGCAGGGAGATCTGGTCTATAATTTGACCAAAGGGTACGATCTGTATTCGGTTTTGGGATCATGGATATTATGGCAGTCAATGTGTCCTGGCCAAAGGAGTGTTGCTTCAGCAAGGCATTGAAAGCGTTCCACAGAAGTGGGGCTAGAGTGTTTGCAAATTTTTTAAAGTATGTTGCCAAGAGGCCATCAGGGCAAGGGCGCTTGTGGGGCTTAAGTGTCTTAATCGCTAGGACTTCCTCTGTTGTAACTGGGCGCTCCATTGACACTCAGATGGTTTAGGTATAGTTCTATCCTGAAATAATGACTCTGCTTGGTTCAAAGAGAAGCCTTAGCTTCATATAATTGTGATAGCCTTTCATGAAACTGAGAGCACCTTGACAGGGTTGCTATTATGAACATCCTTGGCCACCTTGAGTCTAATGAGTTTATGGAACTGTTCCAGTCGACAAAGGCAAAGAGTCAGAAAGGTGTCTGGCTTGTTGGCCTTGGTATAGATAGTGTGGGGGGACCTACGAATGGCCTTCTCTGCCGACTCAACCAAAAGCAGGTCCAGCTCTGTTTGTTTTTTTTCTTATCGGGAGAGGACTGGACCTGAAGAAAAATTTGGTGAAAGTCTGCCTCTAGCTGCTGTAATTTAAGTTTATCTCAGTTGAGGTGTGTAGAAACGGGTACAAGTACCACGGATCACTGGTTTATGAGCTACCCATAGAAGGACCAGGGAGATATCATCTGGGGTAGTGTTGTGTAAGAGGTACTCCTTAAGGGAAAGCTGTATATCAGAACGGATAGATTTATTGACTAGGTGTGCTTTGTCCATACACCAGGTCTGATCTCTAGCTTGGGGAATCAGAGATGAAACAGTGGTGCTGACCGCGCAGTGATCGAACCATGGGGCGGGATGGATGCGTGAGCCTAATAAAATTGGAGTGGATGCCACAGGGATGAAAAAGACTTATGCGGGTAGGAGTAAAATGTGTAATTTTTCTTCAGCTGATTGCATTCCCTCCAAGTATTGAGCAAGGAAGCTTGCTGGAGCTGTTTACGGAATAGCAATGAGGGTGAATGCGATTCCGGAGACTATGGGGATTTGCCCAGGTGTGGCTGGAGCACTAGGTTAGTCGCCGCACAGGAATAGTGCTCCTTTGCAATGGGCCTGTTAACCTGAAGAAGGTGGTAGAAAAAAAGATTGGGCTTGTTATTAGGGGCATTAGAAGATACAAATGTCTCAACATCTTGCAATAGGCCAGCTAAAATGAGGTAACGACCGTCAGTAACGAAGGTAAATGGTATATAGGTGGCCTTTTATGAAACTGCGGTAAATTACAGCTATTCAGTTCTCAGGCATTCTCAGAGGAGATCGCTCTCCTGAGTGCCTGTTTATGATGGTCTGTAGATCGCTTCTCATGATGAGTTGAGAAGCGATCTACAGATGCCGGGAACTCCTGAGAACTGTTCCTCTCACTATAATCTCGTGTGATGTAGCGGGATTACAGTATGAGGAAGTGTAAAATACAAAAGTTGAACATGAATCCGCACACATTATTCCCCAACATATTAATAAAATAAAGTTAAATTCCCCTACACAATATACATTAACCTAATTATTAAAAAAATTGTTTTTATCAATATTTAAAGATCATATATGTGCCTATTTAAATGTGAATGGTGTATAGTAAATTAATGTAATCCACATATGTAATGCAGCTATACACCATTCATATAAATGCAAAATACATTTATAATCATTAAAAAATAATTTTAATAAAGTATACAAGTATAAATATTTTTTAATAAATTAAAATAAAATATATTTCATAATTGATAAACACCGGTATAACTGTAATAGAACATGCCATGGGTAAAACCATATTTCAAGGTTTACAAAATTTTATTTACTAATTAAAAATTATATAAAAATGACATAGCATTTAAATGCAGGTAGAATCTTATATATATGTATGTGTATATATATATATATATATATATATATATATATATCGTTAACAGTTATTTACAATAAATATTTATGCTATGTCAAACAAACCCCCCTATATCTCACATTTTTGAAAATATTTTATCACAACACTGAATAAATGACATTTACAATGTAAAGTAGCGAGTGTACAGCTTGTATAACGGTGAAAATTTGCTGTCCCCTCGAAATACCTCAACACACAGCCGTTGTTGTCTAAACCGCTAAAAAAAAACAAAAGTGAGTAGACCCCTAATTGAAAATGTCCAAATTGGGCCCAAAGTGTCAATATTTTGTGTGGCCACCATTATTTTCCAACACTGCCTTAACCCTCCTGGGCATGGAGTTTACCAGAGCTTCACAGGTTGCCACTGGAGTCCTCTTCCACTCCTCCATGACGACATCACGGAGCTGGTCGATGTCAGAGGCCTTGCGCTCCTCCACCTTCCGTTTTGAGCATATTCCACAGATGCTCAGTACTTAGGTCTGGAGACATGCTTGGCCAGTCAATGACCTTTACCCTCAGCTTCTTTAGCAAGACAGTGGTCGTGTTGGAGTGTTTGGGGTCGTTATGTTGGAATACTACACTGCGGCCCAGTCTCTGAAAGGAGGGGGATCATGTCACAGTACATTTTGGCATTCATGGTTGTCTCAGTGAACTGTAGCTCCCCAGTGCCGGGAGCACTCAAGAAGCCCCAGACCATGAGACTCCCACCACCATAATTGACTGTAGGCAAGACACACTTGTCTTTGTACTCCTCACCTGGTTGCCTCGACACACGCTTGACACCGCTCTGAACCGAATAAGTTTAACTTGGTCTCATCAGACCACAGGACATGGTTCCAGTAATCCATGTCCTTAGTCTGCTTGCCTTCAGTAAACTGTTTGCAGGCTTTCTTGTGCATCATCTTTAGAAGAGGCTTCCTTCTGGGATGACAGCCATGCAGACCAATTTGATGCAGTGTGCGGCATATGTCCTGAGCACTGACAGGCCGACCCCCACCCCTTCAACCTCTGCAGAAATGCTGGCAGCACTCATATGTCTATTTCCCAAAGACAACCTCTGGATATGACGCTGAGCATGTGCACTAAACTTCTTTGGTCGACCATAGCGAGGCCTGTTCTGATTGAAACCTGTCCTGTTAAACCGCTGTATGATCTTGGCCACTGTGCTGCAGCTGAGTTTAAGGGTCTTGGCAGTCTTTTTATAGCCTAGGCCATCTTTATGTAGAGAAACAATTCCTTTTTTTCACATCCTCAAAGTTCGTTGCCATGAGGTGCCATGTTGAACTTCTGGTGACCAGTATGAGAGAGTGAGAGCGATAACACCAAATTTAACACACCTGCTCCCCATTCACACCTGAGACCTTGTAACACTGAGTCACATGACACCGGGGAGGGAAAATGGCTAATTGGGCCCAATTTGGACATTTTCACTCAGGGGTGTACTCACTTTTGTTGCCAGCGGTTAAAACATTAATGGCTGCGTGTTGAGTTATTTTGAGGGGACAGCAAATTTACACTGTTATACAAGCTGTACACTAACTATTTGACATCATAGCAAAGTGTCATTTCTTCAGTGTTGTCACATGAAAAGATATAATAAAATATTTACAAAAATGTGAGGGGTGTACTCACTTTTGTGAGATACTGTAAATAGAGAGGCTGGCATCACAATTGTGCAATCACAGATATTGCATGTGACGCATTGCTGTGCATATCACATGCAATGTTTGTGCGATGCAAATTTAAATCATATTGCATTTGCACCAAAATGGTACAGGACCCTCTATTTGGTCCGCACTGGAATCGGATCTCATGGGAGTGAACACCCATGCGATCTGATTCCTGCACCATTACATAGTTCGCACTGCGATCTGTGAAATGATCTGGGGGTGTCATTAACTTTACATTGACACCTGCAGTGGTGCGCAGATGTCAATGCAGGTGTGATGTGGAAACCCGCACAGGAATCACGCTGGTTCACCCATCGCACAAGTGTGAACCCAGCCAGAGACGTGAACATCTAATAAATATATATATATATATATATATATATATAATATTATAAATTCCTATCCTGCTGGTTTTGGGGTGTGTAATGGTGGGGAAGATGTGCTCTGACTGTTCGGTGAAAGAAGTTACGACTTCCTGCTTTCTCCAGAATACTCAGCCAGCTTCGTTCTTCTCTCTCTGATTCTCCACCTCTGAGATGGTGAATCAGAAAGTGAGAAAAGGACACCATAGTGTGGTGGAAAGCAAGTACCCCCCCCCCGTGCATAGTGCTGGCAGAAACAGTGAATACTTGTGGGGAACTAAAGAGTTTGGGGGTAGTTCAGGCAGCAAAATGAGTTTCCTGGAGGGCCACTACTCCTGTTTTAAGGAAGCAAATGCCTGGAAAGCCTTAACCCTTTTATGAGGTGAATGTAGGCCCTTAACATTCAAGGATAGAACATTTAAGGGTGTCGTCTGGTAAGAGATGGGGAGTCTACATATGAGTTCCGGACGTACAAGAAACCAACAACCTTGTGGAAAGAGAAATTAGGATGAAAGAAAAGGGGGGGCGGCGGCAAAGCGGGAGGGAAGAGCAAGACAGAGGGGGGGGGGGGGTCGGAGGGGGGAGGAGTAGATGGGAAGCAAAACCTTAGGGTGATAAGTTTGCAAAACCTGTCTAGCAGTTGAACCATAAACAACCTGAGTTCTTAGCTGTAACAGGATGCAAGATCTCTGATAATACTCTTTAACCACTTAAGGACCAGACCTATTTTTCAAACTTGTTTACAAGTTAAAATACTTTTTTTTTTTTGCTAGAAAATTACTTGGAACCCCCAAACATTATATAGATTTTTTTCTAACACCCTAGAGCATAAAATAGCGGTCGTTGCAATACTTTCTGTCACACCGTATTTGCGCAGAGGTTTTTGTACATGCACTTTTTTTGGAAATAATACACTTTTTTGAATTAACAGACAACAGTAAAGTTAGCCCAATTTTTTTTTATATTGCAAAAGATGTTACACTGAGATTGATACCCAGCATGTCACACTTCAAAATTACGCCCGCTCGTGGAATGACAAACTTTTCTCCTTAAAAATCTCCATAGGTGACATTTAAAAAAATCTACAGGTTGCATGTTTTGAGTTAGAGATCTAGTGCTAGAATTATTGCTCTCACTCGTTTGCGGTGATGCCTCACATGTGTCGTTTGACCATCGTTTTCATATGCGGGCGCTACTCACGTATGCATTCGCTTCTGCACGCGAGCTCGGTGGGACGGGACGCGTTAAGAAAAAATGTTTTCTTATTTTATTTTTTATTTTTACACTGTTCTTTAACCGCTTCAGCCCTGGAAGATTTGGCTGCTGAATGACCAGGCCATTTTTTGCCATTGGGCACTGCATCGCTTTAACTGACAAGTGCGTGGTCGTGCAGCGCTGCACCCAAACAAAATTGACGTTTGTTTTTTCCCACGAATAGAGCTTTCTTTTGGTGGTGTTTGATCATCTCTGCGGTTTTTATTTTTTGCTCTTTAAACAAAAAAGTGTGACAATTTTGAAAAAAACACAATATTTTGTTCTTTTTGCTATATCCCCATTTTTTTTTTTTTTTTTTAAAAGCTAATTTTTCTCAGTTTAGACAGATATGTATTCTTCTACATATTTTTGATAATAAAAATCACAAATGTATATTGATTGGTTTGTGGAAAAGTTATAGCGTCTGAAAAAGGGGATAGATGTAAAGCATTTTTATTATTTTTTTTTTTTTATTAGTAATGGCGACGATCTGTGATTTTTATTGGGACTGTGACATGGCGGACACATCAGACTTTTTTGACACATTTTTGGGACCATTGGCATTTATACAGCGATCAGTGCTATAAAAATGCACGGATTACTGTAAAAATGTCACTCGCAGGGAAGGGGTAACACTAGGGGGCGATCAAGGGGTTAACTGTTCCCTCTGTGTTCTAACTGGAGGGGTGATGGGACTGACTAGGGAAGATGACAGATCGCTGTTCATACTTTGTATGAACACATGATCAGTCTCTTATCTCAGAGAGCCGAGATCTGTGTGTTTACACACACAGATCCCAGTTCTCGTGTGTGTCACGAGCGATCGCGGGAGCCTGGCAGTCATCACGCCCCACCGGGCTCTTGCATCGGCTCTGGGGGCGAGCAGCGGGCGTGCACCCCTAGTGGCCACAGGACGAAGTCGCTCTGACTTAGAAAAAGATTCCTGTACTACTTTGGGGCGACTTCAGAACAGCTTGCATTGACTTCTATACAGAAGTCATTTGAAGTCGCACTGTACAGGGTGGCTTCAGAGTCGCGTGACTTTGAAGCCGCCCCTGTGTGAATTTGCTCTAAATGACAAGACAGCAACCCAAAGAGGAAATGTCTCATTTGGTTGGCTCATAGAGCATAAAGTGACTGAGGGTGTCTGTCAGTACTGTTGATGAAATTTCATTTTTACATTACTGCCTCCTACTGACTCATAAACTGCAGGCGAGCACAACAAATTAGTGGATTACATGGGATTTGTTTGGGCTGTGTCTAGTGCTGAGCCC
Organism: Aquarana catesbeiana; assembly: GCF_042186555.1. NCBI lineage: Eukaryota > Metazoa > Chordata > Amphibia > Anura > Ranidae > Aquarana > Aquarana catesbeiana. The sequence goes on along the minus strand of NC_133324.1, from coordinate 434,742,088 downwards.
AAAATGACCCACATTTAGGGAAATTATAATTTAGGTTGGGTTCACACTATTATGTTGGTGTGTACATCCTGCCACGGATTATCATGCGTTGCATCAAAAGTCACCATAAATGCACACAGCATTGTGTTAGCACGCATGTAATAAACAATGTAATAAAACTATTTTAAAAAGGTACATTTGGGTGCCATTCGCAGCATTGCACCAATGTGTGTAATGTATCACAGGAATACCACTGAAATACAAATTACTCGGTCATCTATTGCAGAAGTCTATATCCAGACTAAAAGGTTAACCTCTTCATACCTGTGCCTCCTGGCCCTTTAAGGGGTTTATGATGCTGGGAGGTAGGGCTTAAGACCAGGTGACAGCCATGATTGGGCAGTAACATGATCGGAGAAGCTTTCGGTTAGGTGCTGGTAACTCGTAAACACGCATGCTCTTGGCACAGCTCTATTGACAGTAATTCACATATGTGGCCTCTCTGCACCAATGACTAGGCGCATTCCAAAGACGAAAAAGATGCACCTCTTGGTCTTTCTGCCATCGCTCTTCTATGACGCCAGTGATGGCCATGTGCGTTTCGGTAAATGATTCATATATTTTCCCATCGATCGCTTCTGATAGGAATAATCTTTAATTTGATATTGCCACACATCTGGAAGTGGGTTTTGATCGATAAGTTGCAATCAATTATCGATCACATCTGTTTTCAGCATGTAATCTCACATTGATCGCATTGGTCAAGTATCTTTGTGCTGCTGACTGATGAAAAATTATCAATATTTCAACTAATCGACTGAGTTTAATCAAATCTGATCAAAATGTGCATGTCGATTGGAAGGGATATTGTGGCTATTTTTTGCGTATCAGACAAAATAAATTAAAGCATGTGGCCATCATAAGTGTTTAACAAAGTATACGAATAATTTCAACAATTCCATATCCATTTTAATCTTTTATACATTCTAGACAATTAAGACTTGTGTTTGACAGTCTAAAGCGAGGGTCTCCAAACTGTCCCGAGGGCCATATTCAGCCCTCTACAAGATTTTATCTGGCCTGCAGTAACTCTGATGTGAAAGGGGGAATTTCTGATGTGAAGTTATTTCCTCATTTAAAAAAAATATTTTTAGGCAGATTAAAAAAATACAATGTCACCCTCATACTGGTTTGGAGACAAATGCCAAATAGGTTACTTTGTGGTGCACAAAACTCAAACAAGCAACAAACTCCTTTACCTTACCTGACTGAGCCAAATTCTTCCTTTCTTACATGCTCCCACTGTCACTACAGTTCACAGTTGGATGGTTTCAGTAACAAACACAGTGCTGTCAAAGCAGTGGGCAGGAGCAGGGATGGGTGGGGAATGATTGACAAGCAACAGGATTGCAAATCGGTGGCAATGCTGATGGCCCTGCTCCCTGCCTTTTTATTCAATTGTAGTACAAGCAGGCAGTCTACAAGATAACAGTGCTGTGTATTCAGGAGCACCCAGTGCAGCATTATTGTCACACCACCACAGGAAGCTGAATTAAGTGGACTTCCCCTGAAAAGGCCTGTGAATAACAACCCCAGTCACAAAAATGTTGGGATGCTGTGTAAAATCTACATAAAAACAAAATGCAATGATTTGCAAACCTCATAAACCCAGATTTTATCCACAATAGAAAATTGAAAACTTGATTGTATCAAATGTTTAAACTGAGAAATTTACAATTTTAAGAAAAAAAGGCAATTTTGAAATTGAGACAGGGCCATGTTTACCACAATGTAGCATCCCCTTTTCTGTAAACATCTGGGAACTGAAGAGACCTGTTGGAGTTTTGGGAGGGGAATGTTGTCCCATTCTTGCCTGATATAGGACTGCTCGAACAATCCTGGGTCGCCTTTGTCGTATTTTTCATTTCAAGATGTGCCAATATTTTCAATTGGTGAAAGTTCTTGACTGAAGGCAGGCCAGTTAAGCACCTGGACTCTTATACTATGAAGCCATGCTGTTAGAAATGCAGTATGTGGCTTAGCATTGTCTTACTGAAATATGCAAGGCTTTCCCTGAAAGACATAATCTGGGTGGTAACATATGCTGCTCTAAAACCTGGATATATCTTTTAACATTGGTGCCTTTTGAGATGTGCAAGCTTGCCTATTCCATTTACATGAATGTGCTGATAAGCTGGAAGGTTTCTCTCCTTAGTCCGGAGGACATGGCACATATGGTTGCCAAAAGAATATCAAATATTAATTCATCTGAGCACAGAACAGTTTTCCACTTTGCAACAGACTATTTTAAATGCACAAACAAATGGCTTAGAGAAGATGGCAGCATTTCTAGATCCTGTTCAGATATGGCTTCTTTGCAAGATAGAGCATTTTAACTTGCATGTTTGGATGGCACAGCAAACTGTTGAGTGATTTTTGGAAGTATTCCTGAGCCCATGCAGTAATGTCCATCACAATCATGTCTGTTTTAAATGCAGTGCTGTCAGAGGGCCCAAAGATTATGAGCATCCAATATTGCGTTTCAACCTAGTCCCTTGCACATAGATTTCTCCACATCCTGAGAATCTTTGTACTGTAGATGATTAAAGTCTTTTCAATTTTGTTGAGAAACCTTATTCTGAAATTAGGAATTTTAGACCCTACTTTTCAGATTGGAGAACCTCTCCCCACCTTTATTTCTGAGATGCATGTTATTGAGCTGCCAGTTAACCTAATTAGTTGCACAATGTTCTTCCAGCTCTTGTTAGTACCACTTTTCAGCTTTTTTTTTTTTTTTTTTTTTTACCCTTTCCCAACTTTTTTGAGATGTGTTGCCATCAATTTCAGAATTACCTTTTCTCTAAATGGTACATTTTCTCTGTTTAAATATTTTGATTATTTTCGACTTTGAATAAAATATGGGTTTAAAGGATTTACAAATCTTTGCATTCTGTTATGTAGATTTTAAAGTGCGTTTCAACTTATTCTTGGAATTGGGTTTGTACCCAGTTGAACCTGCTAGTGGACTAAAAGAAAGCTAAGTCAGATGCACTTATAAAGCACTGCAGCTTTATGTAAGTAGTTATACCCTGTGTTCTAGACATGCTAATCTTTTCAGCATGAGCTATTTGTCTGCAGTTCTTATAAGTAATGTTTGTCTTCAGAAACCTAATGAGGTAATTGTTGTATTTTGAGTCAACCTAATGTTTAGAAGTTATTTTTAAGGTCAAGTTTGTTTACTTGAAGTAAAACACTGCTGGCTTGCCTGTGGGTAGACTTCTCGCACCTTATATTTTCTTAGATATGTTATTCACTACTTGTTAAATGGCCTAGAGGAGCTCAGAATTCCATTCTTATTCAAAATGTGAAGGCTACAATAGAAATTTTGCATAAATGGGAACTTTCAGATTTGCAACCAAAATCAGTTTGGAGAAACTCCTCCAACAGCTGATGGTATGTGTTTGAAATTGGTTCTTAGCACTTTTCTAAAATTTCCCAAGGGGGCACCTCTCCCTTTTCTATCTCCTCATCTATACTGTATATCAGATGTAGACTTGCATAGCAGACTGCTGTGGCCTGTCTGGATTCCCAATATTTAACACTTTGCTCCAGAGTGCTCCCCCACTATTGTGAGTTTACACATTCATATAATGCACATGCGTACGTCAACAAAGATGGCTGTAGCTGTTGGTTAACAGTGAGTCTACAATAATAAATATGGAGGTGAGGTGGATGGCCTAGGGCAGGGGTAGGTAACCTGAGGCCCTCCAGCTGTTGTGGAACTACCCCAGGAGGCATTGCAAGGTTGGCAGTTACAATTACTCCCAGAGGCATGATGGGTCTTGTAGTTCTGCAACAGCTGGAGGGCCCCAGGTTGCCTACCCCTGGCCTAGGCATTTATCTTTAAAATTAGGTAGGTATTTATCTTTAACATGAGGTTCATCTATTCCTGCTGATAATATAGAAGGAATTGGTCCTGGTTGGGATGCATGTGTTTATAGGGCTCATTGGTAAGTTACTGCAAATTAATTTAATGCTTTTGCTTGTGCCAGTGTAATTATAGCGTTGGCAGCAGTGCCACCAAACACTTGCAATATATTACTTTTTTTTTTTTTTTCGACTGAACAAAAACTGAACAGATTTTCACTATCCACACAATTGAGTTGGATAGGGAAATCCTCCTCCCCCTGTCAGAATACAGTGATCAGCACTTCAGCTTTTTGGCTGCATTTGCGGATTAGTGAAATTATACCAACAAGCCTGCTCATGAAAAGTCTATGGAGTTCTCATGAACTGAAATGGCCATACATGGATCTAAATTTAACTGGTTCTTGCTGAACTGGCTGAATTTCAATCCATGTATGGCCACTTCTGACCACTGTAGTAGCTGTAAGTCTATTGCTTCTTGTCCAACTCAGCACATTTACGAGGTGGCAGTGGATTTTAGCATCCATCCACTGCACGTGTCCATGACTGCCTGTGGTGGTGTGCTGAGTGCTTGCTCACTACCTGTCCCCAGCACACTGACCGAGCTGTTACCGCTTGGCTTCTGATCAGGGGCAAGCAGGAAGGGCTCCCGATCATGTGACACCTGTGAGAGCCAATCACAGCAGTCCCATTCTGAGGAAGCCACTCTGCCTCCTAGGCATTGGAGACTAAACTTGACCACACATGGATCAAAGTTCAGCAGAGGCCAGCTGAGATTCGATCCATGTGTGGGCAGGCTGATTGTACCCAAGTCGATCCAATAGCGCTGCAGGAAGCTTGCCCCCATCAACACTGTGTTGATGGGGGAATCAAGCAATTTATGGGCTGCTTTACTCCACTTTTTAGCCCATGATACACTCATATTTAGAGTGCTAGATGTACCATAGTTGCGAGCAGACACAACCACTAAACACGTGAGGATGGTTCTCCTGTGGCAGATGTCACCTTTGAATTATGCGGAGCTGCCTGCTGTGTGTGTTTTTTTTTTTTTTTTTTTTACATTTTTTATTATTTTTTACAATAATTATTTTTATTTATTGCAATTTTTTTTTCAGCACTGTTGGGGGGCTTTGGTGAGATGTCAGGGGTCTTAACAGACCTCTGATATCTACCCCTTGAGACAGAGAAAGAGACCGAGGATAGAGATTCCCCAGTCCCTTTCTCTGCAGCCTCAGCTGCACTGAGAATGAATGGAGCGAAGACAGCAGCTCCTCTCAAATCATAAACTGAGACATCATAATCACAGGAGATTACAATGTTTCAGTTATGTGAATGGACAGAGTCAGCTGAGGGACAGCGGGACAGAGGAGGCATGGAGGATGCGGTGACAGTCAGCGGTGATCGCGTGTGGGGGAGTTACAAGCACCGATCACCGCTGTATGTCACTAAAGCAGCTGAAAGCCGCGGGGGGAGAAGCTTGTAACTCCCCCACGCACCGATCACTGCTGCCTGTCCAGGTATTGGAAGCATCGGGAGCATTTGCCCGAGTACAAGTACTTGGGCAAATGCTCGGTATCGGTGCCGATACTAGTATCAGTATCGGGACAACCCTACTCTCATCCTCTCCTTCCTGGTTCTCCCCCTTGTGACTGTATAAGACGTCACACAGGGAGAGTGAAGAGCAGCACAGAGTGATTTTGCTGTCATCAATGGCTTAGCTCGGTTGCTGTAGTAATGGCATTCGAGATTCAGGCCTGGTTTAGACTTGGACAGGAAAACAAAGTAAGGGTGGAAATAACATCCACAAAAGATTCATCATTCAGTAGTAACAATAGCGTGGCCAATACCCCGAAGAAACAAAATAAAAAATAAAAAGCAAAATAAGGTATTTTACAACCTCGTTTGTCATATTTAAATGTGTATGGGTTTACTCCCTCTTTAGGGCCTATTTTTCAGACTGTTTACAAGGTAAAATCTTTTTTTTTTTGCTAGAAAACTATTATTATACAGGATTTATATAGCAAATGTCATGCTTCAAAATTGCGCCTGCTCATGGAATGGCGACAAACTTTTACCCCTAAAAATCTCCATAGGCAACATTTAAAAATGTCTACAGGTTACCAGTTTTGAGTTATAGGCGGTCTAGGGCTAGAATTAATGCTCTTAACGATCGTGGTGATGCCTCATGTGTGGTTTGAACACTGTTTTCATATGTGGGCGCGACTTGCGTATGCGTTTGCTTCTGCACGCGAGCTCGGCGGGACCGGGCACTTTAAATTTTTTTTTTGTTCTTATTTTTTTTTACTTTTTATTTTTACACTATTTATAAAACAAAATGTGGGTCACTTTTATTCCTATTACAAGGAATGTAAACATCCCTTGTATTAGAAAAAAAGCATGACAGGGAGCTCTTAAATGTGAGACCTGGGGTAAAAAGTACTCTCATATTTACACTAAAATGCAATAAAATTTTTTTTCTTTTTCTAAAAAAGTTTCTTTCCCCTGTTAAGGGCTTTGGGTGGAAGTGACGTTTGACGTTGCTTCCGCCCTCCAATGCTGTGGAGCCGATTTGGGGCCATCATTCCTTCACTCGTGATCCAGGCTGTGAGGGGAGCAGACACTTCCCGATAAGTGATCTTGTGGTGAATCTGCCGCTGAGACCACTTTAATCTGAAAGAGGACCGCTGGCCTTTTTAAAAAAATGGAGGTTATGGCAGCTAGATGCAGCCATAACGGGATTTAGCATTAAAGTAGCAACATATAACGACGGTGGGCGGTCCTTAAGTAGTTAAAGCATGTTACACAGCATAGTGCTTCAGCTGTGTAATTTGTCTTTCTATGCTGTAAATATCTGGTTGATCCTGCCTGTTCCTGTGTCCCCTATGTGAACTGACCATGGTAATCATAGCACTGATCCATGATACTGTGGTCAGTTTACGTGCCTCCATCATCCCGCTGTTAGTCTCTCCTCTCCCCCCTTCCTCCCTGCCTCTCAGTTCGTAGTGTGTGAGCGATCTTCAAACCCGCCCCTCCCCTCCTGCCGCTGTTTTGTGTGGCAAAAGTCAGTAAAGTCTGTGAGTACCATTATGCTAGGTTTCCACTAGTGCGACTTTTCATGCGATTTGGGACTGAAAAGTCACATGACAAGTTGAACCCCCTGATTTCCAATGAGTACCGTTTATATCTGCGACTTCAAGACGCAGCGACTTCAAAGTAGTCCCTGCACTACTTTGGTCCCACTTTGATGCGACTTGAGGTCCATAGACCTCAAGAATACACAGGCATTGCTTCAAGTCGCGGCAAAAAATTGCGGTAAAATCGCGCAATTTTGGGGACGCAATAGTGGAAACATAGCCTTACTGTCAGCTATTCTGTTATAACAAGGTTTAATACAGTGTCAACGTTTAAAAAAAAAAATGATGCTACTAACTACCTTAATTCAGAGCACAGCTGTGCGGTCACGAAGCCTCCCACCGCTCTCATCCCCTGATCTAAGGACTACAGCGGGGGGCTAAGCAGACAGCACATCGGTCATGTGACCTCCCTGCTGAAGTCAGGTGAATCTTAGCCCCTCCTGCTGTAGTCCTTAGGTCGGGGAAGGAGAGTGACCACACAGCAGAGCTATGAAATAAGTTAATTTAGCAGCATCATTAAAAAAAAAAAAAAAAAAAAAAAACCTGACACTGTTATAACAGCGGCAGTAATGGTACTCACTGACTTTACAACCGAGAGAACTGTTTTTTTTTTTTTTTTTTTTTTAAGATTCATACTTGGGTGGATGCTGCATCTGTCCCCTGGCGCCTCTAACACTTAGAACTGTGTGAACATCGATCACTCGGTTATAACAGTTCCGTGAGGAGAGCTGCTGACAACTGTCTCTCCGCTCTGCCCTCTCCTCTCACTGGAGTGCTGGGCAGTAGAGCCAGACCGGGAGCCGGTCCAAGCATGTGGGCGGATCCCGACTCTCGTGGTGATGACACCCTAGTCTGGACAGACACTGACAACAGCAGATGGTTGACTTCAGCCCGCTCTCTGCTGAAACCGGGTCACAGGAATGTGAAATGAACTGCACTGCTGTGATCTGCAGGAGAAGTACAGCCAAACGAGCACAGACCATCAGAGGACATTGAATTTAAACATTCGTTTTTTACTATACCTGCATCAACATAAAAATGTTACTGGTGTTATTGCACCATGTTGTGATCCAAATGTGCCAACAGGTCATGCAGGGAATTTTGTTTAAATGCTTGGAAGGGCATCTGTTGGAATCTTGTAATGGACTGTATAGGCCTCAGATTTGCTTGTATAACATGGCAAAATTTTTCATAATATATTTTGTACTGTTAGTCCAAGTGATTATGCATATCTGGTCTTGTAATATAATTTGATTTAAAGGGCAACTCCACTTCCATGGGGGAAAAAAATAGCAAAAGCCAAAAAAAAGTATACAGTTGCGACACAAATATTGTAATTAAATTTTGTTAAAAACTACCTTTCCTTTTCAATCTGCAGCCGCTGTAATTTTCTGAAAATGCAATATGGCTACCTGGAGGTGTTCTGTACACAGAAGGTATACAGAACGCCCCCCAGAAACATTACCTGCTTGTGTGATTGGCTCGCCGATTTTTCCAGAAGTCTGCACGAAGATACAAGTCAAATTTCAGGCCTCCCCTGCAGCACAAATGTCATTTTTGGTGAGATGCACCCGATAGGAACACGTCTAAAAGGATGCAGGCCCAGCAGCTTTCCTTATTAGTGCTCTGCAGCTGCACAGCTGACTGATAATTATGAAACCACTCCCATTAGACTCAGAGGAACAAACAGATTTCTTTAGAATAACAAAAGGTAGGAATCTGCAACAAAGTTTTTTATAGTCCTTGCTATGTACACAATCACCCAGAGGGGAATGTTTTTTTTCTCAAAAGTAAAGTTGCGCTTTAACCACTTCCCATCCAGGCCAATTCTGACATTTTTCTCCTACACGTAAAATTCATCATTTTTTTGCTAGAAAATTACATAGAACCCCCAAACATATGTTTTTTTAGCAAAGACCCTAGAGAATACAATGGTGGTCGTTGCAACTTTTTATCTTGCACAGTATTTGCGCAGCAATTTTTCAAACATTTTTTGAAAAAAGTTTCTTTTCAAAATTTTTATTGGTAACAATCGGAGAACAATTAATAATTCCAGTTTAGCATAGAATGAGCACAATAAACAGAGTACATTCAGCTAAAGTAAGACAATGGTAGCATTTGTTCGAGTAGAATTTCATACAGTATAGGATAATGTAGAGATTCTATGTAGTCAGGTTAATATTGCAGTATATGACATCGGTGAGATCCAAGGCCTAATAACAGGACTAGAGTTGTGTAGGGTGGTACTCTGTGAGGAGGGGGCAATAATAACAGTTACACTACATAAGTTGGTAGTCTTCGTTACCATAGCTGTTCTTTGGAATAAGGGAGGGATTGGGAGGGGGAGAGGGGGGGTAAGAGGAGAGAAAGAAAAGAAGGGGTGAAGAGAAGTATACTAGAGGAAGGAAAAAAGGGGGTGGTCAGGTGGTCTGCGCGGACCATCGGCGCTTAGTATCAAATTCAGCAAGAGGTCAATGTAATTCAAGGTTCAAGGAGGTGTTTATCAAAGTCTTGGGGGCATAAAATAGTCTATCCATGGGTGCCAAATTTTGAGATGATGGGGAATTTTGTCTAGAATTGTGGCTTCGATTTTGCTGTGTATCATAGCCTGGGTAGTCCTGTTCTTCACCTCAGCAATGTTTATGGTTGGTTTTCCAAGCTCTCGCTATCGTTTGCTTGGCTGCAGTGGTTAGTTGGAGGAGGAGCCGTAATTGTGCCCTAGTATAGTCCTGTGGGGAATGGTTCAGTAGGGCTAAGGATGGGTTGGAATCAATAGTTCCTCTTAATAGAGTGGAGGTCATTTGGAATATTGTCACCCAGAAGCGTTGTACAATTGGGCATGACCACCATATATGTGCATGCATGCCTTTTTCACTACAACCCCTGAAACATTCTGGGGAGTAGGATGGTAGAAATTTGGAGATCCTAACCGGGACCAAATACCACCGCATGAGAACTTTATAGTTTGCTTCTGATGCGACAACATTTTGAGATGCAATTTTGGTGTTTGTCCAAATATTTGACCAGCCTTCTGCTTCCAAATCAATAGCTAGGTCCTTAGACCACTGTACAGCGTATGACGGGAGCGCAGCTGGGGGGATGTGAGGTGGGCATAGAGACGGGATATAGGTCCTTAGACCACTGTACAGCGTATGACGGGAGCGCAGCTGGGGGGATGTGAGGTGGGCATAGAGACGGGATATGATACCTGGGGCATGTGGCTCCGAGTCGCACATACCCTCGAACATGGACAGATCATCCAGTCCCGAACTTGATCCAGTTACTGTTTGGATAAAATGGGAGATCTGGAGATAGCGAAAACACTCCTGGGGTGGGAGTTGTGCTTGTGTTTGGAGGACTGGGAACGTTTTTATAGAGTTGCCAGTGACCAGGTCGCATATGCGACTCAGACCTGCCTGGGACCAAGCCCGGAATGAAGTGGGTTCTGTGTAGGCCGGGTAGAAGAGTGGGATGGCCAAGGAAAGAAAGCAAGGGTGCATGTGGTGATATTAGTTTGAATGGTTTTTGTAATTTGTCATAGATTTTTAGGGAGTGTTGCGTTATTGGGTTAGCTATTGAGCCACGGACTGAGGCGGGCAGCCATAGCAGATTGGATACTGCGAGAGGATGGAGGTCTATTGCTTGGAGTCTCAGAAAAAGTTTCATGCTTTAAAAAAAAACAAAACATTAAAGTTAGCCCGATTTTTTTTTTGCATAATGTGAAAGATGAAGTTACGCCGAGTAAATAGATACCTAACATGTCAAGCTTCAAAATTGCACACTCGTGGAATGGCGCCAAACTTTGGTACTTAAAAATCCCCATGGGCGACGCTTTAAAATGTTTTACTGGTCACATGTTTTGAGTTAGAGGAGGTCTAGAGCTAGAATTATTGCTCTCGCTCTAACGTTCGTGGCGATACCTGACGCATGGTTTGAACACTGTTTTCATATGTGGGTGGGACTTGCGTATGCGTTTGCTTCTGCGTGCGAGCACACGGGGACAGGGGCACTTTACATTTTTTTTTTGTTAATTTTACTTTTCTTTTTTTTAGTTTGACACTTTAAAAAAACTAAAAACAAACAATTTGATCACTTTTATTCCTATTACAAGGAATGTAAACATCCCTTGTAATAGGAATATGGCATGATGGTTAATAAGACCCCACATCTCACCTCTTGGCTGGGAAGCCTGAAATTAAAAAAAAAAAAAACTATCTCGGCTTCCCAGCAGAGGCGGCGCCATTTGTTTGAATGCAGATGCCGGACGTGACGTCATAACATCACGCCCGGCCTCCGAGCGATCATAGAGACTGCGGCGACCATCTGGTCCATCAGAAATCTCTATGGTCACCATCTGGGGTTGGCGGATCCATTTTCCGACTCACCGATGGAAGCGGTGAGTCGGTAGAAGCAGAGGGAGGGGGGGGGTGTGTCCCCTCTCGCCGCCCGTAAGAATGATCGGAAGAAAGATCGTTCTTATGGTGTAGGGAATCGCCGGCTGAAAAAGCAGATATATGAATGTTGCCTGTAGCTGCAGGCATCATTCAGATATACCCCCGCAAAGTCAAGGACATCCCTGGACGTACCTTGGGCAGGAAGTGGTTACGTTTCTCAGTATATCCTCAAGAACTTCTCAATCCTTTATGTACCTAACATGTAAACCAATCCAATGCATTGCTGAGCATAAGTCATTTTGTGGGTGAAAATGGCTATATATCAAAAGCTTGTTCTTCTGTTTGGCAATAAAGTGGCAATAAACCCAAAAGCACACTTTTTTTTTTTTTTTTTTTTTTTTTTTTATATATAGCGCAGCTTACCAGTTCTTAGATGTTCTTGATTCTTAGTTCTTAAATGTGATTGCTGCATTTTTTCTTTTTAGGCTTGCTTCTATTTTCATTTGGTGATCCAGCCTGTAAATCTGTTTTTCAAAAGAACAAGCCTTCTAGCAGGCATATCAGTTACAGGGATGAGACAAATAATTTACCACAGGGGTGCTTACAATGATCAGTTTTTATTGATCTGGCCAGAAATTCTGTTTTTCAAATGAACAAACTCTTGCGGTTAAAGGGATGAGGCAAGCCATTTAACATCGGCAGGGGTCCTTACAAAATTTATGTAAAACCTTTATTCCAAAAGGGAAAAAGTTTGCTGTAACTGCTTATAAATACTACCCTCCCCCAGACTGACAATGCTGCTGTCCAAATGTGCAGGAGGTGTTACTGGGCAGATCACTGGGTAAAAAGGGAAAACTAGTGCAGCCACCATATCTAATAATTGGGAAACTAAAATACTAGAGAAGTGACATTAAAGTGATTGTAAACAATCACCTTGTAAAACTCATTCAGTTAAAAATAGAAATGAAATGCAAAAACATTTTTGTACAGATACAAACATTAAATACTGCCCACTGAATGGCTTTGCACACTGAGTTCCCAGCACAGCTAAAGAACTGACCACGGTGTGGTCAGTTTTAAATAGCATAACAAGGACTAGCAGAAACACCAGGGATTTCACATGAAGGAAGTAATACAAAGAGAACCGGACACTTTCTCATACAAGTACATGGTACAGCAGGCATCAGGAATGACATGTTGAGATAACAAATGCTTTAACTGCTTTCCGACCACCCGCCGTCATTATACTGCGGTGCACGAATCGCCGTAGGTATAGCTTTAAGAGCTATAGGGGGCGCTCCCCACCAAAGCCGATGCGTGTGGCCGGCGGCCGCATTGTCTGCTGGCGACCCGTGACCACTCCTCAGAGAGCCAGAACGGGGATCTGTCAATGTAAACCGACAGATCCCTGTTCTGTCAGGAAAGTAGAGAGAGATCTGCTGTTCCTAGTGATCAGGAACAGCGATCGCTCTACTCCGTCGGTCCACTCCCCCCACAGTTAAAAACCCCTTCCTAGGAAACACTTAACCCCTTGATTGCTCTCTAGTGTTAACCCCTTCCCTTCCAGTGACATTTATACAGTAATCAGTGGCCATTTTTAGCTCTGATCGCTGTAAGAATGTTAATGGTCCCAAAAAAGTGTCAAATGTCCGATCTGTCCGCAGCAGTCCCGCTAAAAATCACTGATCATTGCCATTACTAGGGAAACAAAATTAACAATAAAAATGCCATAAATATATCCCCTATTTTGTAGAGGTGCTAACTTTTGCGCAAACCAATAAATATACGCTTATTGGGATTATTTTATTTTTTTTTTACCAAAAATATGTAGAATACATATTTGCCTAAACTGATGAATAAATTTGTTTATTTTTTTGGTTTTGGATGTTTGTTATAGCAAAAAGTAAAATATATATATATATATATATATATATATATATATATATATATATATATATATATATATATATATATATATTTATTTTAATTAAAAATGTCGCTCTTTTTGTGTATAGTGCAAAAAATAAAAACTTCAGAGGTGATCAAATACCGCCAAATGAAAGCTCTATTTATGGGGAAATTTTGTTTGTGTACAATGTCGCATGACAGCAGTTGTCAGTTAAAGCGATGCAGCGCCGTATCACAAAAATGACCTGGTCATTAAGGGGGTACATCCTTCAGGGGCTGAAGTGGTTAAAGCGTAACTCCACTTTTGTTGAGAAAAACATTCCCCTCTCGGTGATTGTACATTGCAAGGATTTTAACAAACTTTGCAGATTCCTACCTTTTGTTATTCTGAAGAGATCCCTGTGTGTTTAGCCCCATACACACGATCCGAATATCGGACGAATGATCGTCCGTTTTTGTTTGCATGCTAATCTCACATCGAATCTGATGAGTTTACTAAAGTCCCGAAAATTCCCGTACGACAGAATAAAAATTCGGAAGCGATGTCATGTGTTGCAATGCATTTGTATTGCATTTTCGAACGATAGCTGTACCGATTAAACGAAAATCGTACGATCTGGCATCGTACGGAAAAAATTTCCGTGCATGTCCGATAGAATAATATCGGATGAACTGTCCTGATCGGCTCTCGAAAGCTCTGTACTAACGATCCGATTATCGTACGATCGTTTCGAATGCGGCATTTTACGTACGACTTTCGGATCGTGTGTACGGGGCATTTCTCTGTGCCCATGTGGGAAAGTAAGTCCAACGGGAGTGGTCTCATTATCAGTGAGCTGTGGCAGCTGCAGGACACTAATGAGAAAAGCTGCAGGGCCTGCATTAGAGCTGCCAAATTCTACATAAAATAAGAAACACAATTTTTTTTGCTTAGAATAAAGATCGCGATTCGCTCAGGATTCTTCACGTAACATCATGTTTCACTTTTTTCAGAAAAATTGAGCTAACTTTACTGTTTAGTTCTCTGTCAAAAAATATATAATGTTTGGGGTTCTAAGTAATAAGTGTCAAAAAAAGGTTTAATCTTTAAAGCGGAGTTCCATCCAGAAATGGAACTTCCGCAAATATGATCCCCCCCCCCCCCCGGTGCCACATTTGGCACCTTGGAGGGGGAGCGGATGCCTGTAAAAAAAAAAAAGTATCCGCCCCCACTTCCAGGGAAAGATTGCCGCAATCTTGTGCGGCGACATACGCAATCTCCGGCCCTCCGCTTTCCCCCACCCCGCTGCCTTCTGGGAGACGCACAGTTCCCAGAAGACATCAGGGACCATTCAGAGTGCAGCGTGACTCACGCATGTGCAGTAGATAACAGGCTGTGAGGCCATAAGGCTTCACTTCCTGTTTCCCTTAGTAAGGATGCCTGTGTCACCAAAAAATGACATTTTTGTTTCAGGGGATAACGGCAATCTGACTTGCATCTTAACCACTTCAGCCCCGGAAGATTTGGCTACTCAATGACCAGGCCATTTTTTGCGATATGGCACTGCATCGCTTTAACTGACAATTGAGCGGTCGTGCGACGTACCCAAACAAAATTGTCCTTTTTTCCCCACAAATAGTTTTTTTCTTTTTTTTTTGGTGGTATTTGATCATCTCTGCGGTTTTTATTTTTTGCGCTATAAACAAAAAAGCGACAATTTTGAAAAAAAAAAACACAATATTTTGTACTTTTTGCTATAATAAATATCCCCAATTTTTTTTTAAAAAAAAAGCAAATTTGTTTTTCATACATCATGGGACACAGAGTCAGGCTAATGTTCATTACCTGCTGGGTTATACGCCATCTCCAGGTGAATGTACACTGGTAGACCAAAGGTCTTGGGACAGGAAGTGATCCCCTATATAACCCCTCCCATACAGGAAGTACTTCAGTTTATTTACCAGTGTCTGCAAGGTGGATGGCAAGGTTTGTTTGCGCTCTCTGAGCTCCAGGTCTCTAGTCCCACAAACGGTTCTTAAATGAATCAAGCGATTGACCGATCAAATCCATTTGACACAGGCTTTATATGCTTAGATAAATGATACCCGAGCCTCGCAAAGAAGACTCAAGATCCTGCAAGGTTTTGCCTCTAATGCTGGACCCTGCAAAGTGGAATCCTAGACATCACATCGCTAAGGCATTCCTGTAGGGTGCTGTACAGGTCCAAACGAGTGGACCCTAAACAGGAAAAGGGTACCCAGTCCTTGAAGGTCCTCAAGTGACAGGAACCCGCCATGATTAGTGAAGTTTGGGCTCTTTTTATTTTTTTAAAGATATTTTTATTGAATTTTGTACATCAACATACAAAAGAAAAACTTTGATTATTCATAGCATTGCATTTTGCATTTTGTCAATAAACATATTTCAATTTACATGCCCCTTGTGGTTATTAAGTACAAAGTTACAGGGAATGGTCAACATGCACTTCTCTGGTCGCAAAGCAACCCGTGGGGTGGGGGGTGGGTGTTGACATGGGAAGGCGAACATAGGAACATTATACCGCAGAGTATCTACCCTGTAGTCAGGGTTATAGAGGGCTTGCCAGCCATCTGCCCCATATTTTGTGGAAAGTTTTGGTTCTTTTCCGAACCTCAAACTTGAGTTTGTATAGAGTCAAGGAGTCGTTGATCAATTTCAACCAGAGGTACCTTAGGTATTTTAGAGGTACCTGTGATCCTTTCCAGGACAGAATGGCTTTCTTCTCGTAGAAATGGAGGACGCGAAGAAGTCTTTGCATGGGTTGAAATGTGGAGAGCCCCAAGAAATGCATTTTTGGGGTGGAGAATGTTTGGGAGGCCTATTGATGAGATGAAAGACCCTATCTCCATCCAAAAGTCCTGGACTATTGGACAAGTCCAGAAACGGTGTAAAAAGTCTGCCGTTTGGCCACATCCTCTAAAACAGTCTGCTGTGGGAGCCAATTCCATTTTATGTAACCCCGCAGGGGTTAGGTGAAAAATGTTTATATGTATAATACAATCTTTGGAGGATATTACTGAGGTCTTGTATGTGTCACTGAATTCCGGCCATTCATCCACTGTGTGTAATGTCCATAGAGGCCCATTTCGTCTGGGTCACTCAATCTAGGGTTAGTCAGTCATAAGGGCAGCATAGTATGTGGGGATAAGTTTAGTAGGGTCAGGGTGTCATGTTTTCTGAAGAGCCAAACTGGGCACGAATAGCGTGTCGGAGTTGGTAATAGAACATATATGAGCGTGGCAGGTCAAAATCAACCCGCATCTGTTGAAAGTACTTAAATCCCTGTGTGTCATACAGATGACACAGGTATTTAACTCCCTTGGAGTACCAACGCTGCAGGTCAGGTATAGAGCACAGTTCTTTCAGGTTTGGATTGAACCACAGAGGGTTGTTAGGACATTGACCATGATTCCTTTGAAATTTGAGACATTTATTTTAAACAGGGAGAGCAAGGTATTTAGTATGGATGTGCCTGGACAGGCCGGAACCCGACCTCTGTATATAATGTTATGGAGGGCCTCTAGAGAGGAGGCGTTAGCCCCCTCAGTGGATGTACAGGCGTTTGCCACAACCGGGTGCAGCGAGTCATGAATGTGGACCAATTGGGAGGCCGAATAGAATAAATAAGTTAGGGAACGCTAAACCTTCCAGATGCGTCGGTAACAGCAGTGTCTCTAGTGCCACCCTAGGGGACTTACCATTCAACAAGAACGCTGTGCAGATTGTATCTGCTTGAACATGGATTTAGGGACTTTACAGGGTGAGTTGGCTAGAACATATAACAGCTTAGGTAGATAAATCATTTTAAGGGTATTAACCCTTCCCATTAGGTCTAGGGGTAAGTCCATCCAGTGCTTAGTTTGTATTTGTAGCTGGGTCAGTAGGGGACACAGGTTGTTTTCAATATAGGAGGACAAGGGTAACTGCACTATAACCCCCAGGTATCTAAAAGGGCACCACCTGTAGTCTGGAGTCCGGGTGAATCTGTAAAGTTGCATCAGGGTCCAAAGGGAAAAGATTAGATTTGTCCCAGTTCACCCGGAACCCAGAGTAGTCACCAAAATTGTCTGTCTCTGATAGTAGCATCTTTAGTGAGTCCTGGGTGTCAACCAGGTACACCAGGGTATCATCTGCATACGAGATTCGTTCCTCTATTGTGACAATAGGAAGACCCTTAATCGGCTGGGAGCAGCGGATGCGCACAGCTAGCGGCTCCATAGCCAGGGCAAATGGGAGGGGTGACAACGGACACCCATGCCTAGTGCCTTTAGTAATAGGGAAGGTGTCCGTAATATGGAAGTTAACTCTTATGCGGCCAGTGGGGAGGTGTGAAGGAGTCTTATCCAAGCAGTAATGCTGGGGGGGGGAGAGAGGAGCCATACCACTGTAGTACTTGGAAAAGATAAGGCCATTCCACGCTATCAAAGGCCTTACATGTGTCCAGGGACACAATGGCCCGGGTAGGTGTACATTCATTGGGATATTGAAGATTGTGGAACAGTCTATGGATATTCATTCTTGTAGATCTGCCAGGTATAAAGCCTCCTTGATCGCTCCTGACCAGTTTCGCAAATATGGTGTTCAGACGGTTGGCCAAGACTTTGCCAAGGATTTTACCATCCACATTAATAAAGAAATTGGGCGGTATGAGTCCCATTTAAGAGGATCCTTGCGTGGCTTGATAATCAAAGCCTCCCTCAGTGTTGAAACTGGGAATACCACTCAGCAGGGAAGCCGTCTAAGCCTGGTGTCTTATGTGCTGGTAGTTGAGGAAATCGCAGTGGCCATTTCGCAACAGAGAGGCGCCTGTAAGTCTCCACAGATTTCAGCTGAAAGGGAGGGTAGAGATATCTGGGCCAGGTAGTCATTTAGTTGGGAGTCAGTGTATTCTGCTCTGGATGAGTACAGGTCCTTGTAAAAGTCCAGAAATGTCTCCATGATATCTCTAGGAGCTTCACTAATCTGTCCCTGTGCAGTCATAATCCATGGAATTGAAATAGGGGAGTGTTCAGGTCTAGTCAAATAAGTCAAGAGGCGGCCAGCCTCGTTACCGTGTTGGAAAGATTTTTGGGCGGTGTGTAACATGCGTTTTTGCGTGAGGTCCAGGAAGCAGAGCTCGTATCCCCTACTACATTGCAACCAAGTATCCCTGTTAGCTGGAGTAGGGTCAGAGGCATAAGCAGTTTCAGCAGAGGTCATAGCCGTCTAATTCCACAGTATGTTTTTGGCTATTTTTTATGTAGGATGCCAGTAATGGACATAAAAGTACCCCGCAACGTGGTCTTAAAGGGCTCCCATTCTGTAAGCGGGTCTGCCGTGCCCGAGTTCTTATTCCAGTTTTCCACTATACCCTTCTTACATTCCCCCTGTACTATCTCTTCCTCCAACCAGTGGGAATTCAGGCGCCACACACTCAGGCCTGAGCCCAGAGGAAGACGATCCACCTCCAGGGGGGCATGATCCAATACACCGCTAGGTAAGTAGGCGTTAAAGCGTTAAAGTGGTCCAGCTTCAGGATAGTTAACATTTGCAGTTGGAAGAATGTGAGTGATGGTATACCGTCTGCAGCAGAGGGCGCTTGATCATGAGGATTATAAAGAGGTCCAGTCTGGGAAGGCTGGATATGTTAGGATACCAGTTCCATAAACAGGTGGATGGGCAACCGTCATCCTGAGGAGCATAGACAACAATTAAAGGCAAAGTAAGCATGCCTTCCATCTGTCTATGGAGGCAGCGGGTAGTAAAATTGTAATGAGGCAGCATAGAGGTGTTTGCAGGAAACTTGGCCACCTGTAATCAAACAGCCCTGTGCTGCGGCAGAGGTCCATAATCATTTAGCCACGCCATGGCTTCCTCAGGGTTGGTGTAGAAAGTAAACTTTGCCATCATGGATAACATGCAGCTTAGCGTGAAAAGCATGGCGTAGGAGAGGGCCTCAGTGTGTAGGCAGGCTTTTACCGCCGCAAAGAATATGCGTTGTCGTTGAACGTCTGCTGAAAAGTCTGGGTAGACTGAGATGGTATTGCTGTTTGTATTTTAGAGGGCCTGTCTCTCTGGCAAGACCTAAAATGGCAACTTATCCTGAAAAATAAGGATCCGTGCAATCATGGAACGTGGGGGGCTCATGCAGTGGGGGGACGCGGAGGGATACAATGTGCACACTCAATAACATAGGAAAAGGGGGGTGCATCCGTAGCAAAAATGTCCATTAGCCAGGTATACAAGAATTTTTCTGGGTGAGAGCCTTCTGCTCGCTTCGGGGACCACACAAAGCGGAGATTGTTCCTGCGCAAGCGATTTTCCAAATCAATTTACGAGCGGAGAGCCGTAATTTCACCTGTGTGGTCCCGCACAGTGGCAGATAAGGAATGCACAACATCCTCTAGGGAGCTTACACGTTCTTCATTGGCCTCTGTTCTATCTCTCAGGTTTTGCACATCTTGCGTCAATAGGGAAAAGTCTATACGGATGGATGCAATCTGTGTAGAAAGGGAGGCCTTGCAGTCCTGTATAGCCAGCATGATGGTGGCTAGTGTAGGCTCAACAGAGGGGAACCAGGGACCTGGCCTGTCCTCCCTATCCAGGGGGGAGTCCTGGGGTTGCAGGGAGTCAGGTGGTGTATCAAACAGGCCAGGGGCAGAGTCACTCACCAGGGGTGCAGGCTGCTTGTGAGGGGGAGGATGGCTGCAGCGTGTCATGCCGCTCTGCCTGTGTCTCGGTGCCAGCTTGCCATCTGAATTGGGGGAGTTGTCCCGCTGTGGATGTTGGCGCAGGTGGACCGTATTTCACCATGGAAGCCAGCCTGAAATGTAGTAGTTTTGTTCAGGTCTGGAGGAGGGACCCAGGATCGCTGTAGGCTGCCGTTTGTGAGCAGGAGCTGTCTCTACACGTCTGCTCGCTCCACCATCAAGCCACACCCCCCAAGTTTGGGCTCTTAGTTTCTCAATTGCCCTGCACCTGGATGGGTAAGTGAAACCCCTTTATTATTGTGGGGTGCCCCAGTGATTGTAAAAATCAGTCAAGCTACCTAAAGGCTGGACACGTGCGGTGACCATATGGGGGAGTTTTGGGCTAGCTGTGGGTGTTTGCAAAGTGTAAATTTTTTGCTTGTCTGGCTGTTTTTTACCTGTATGATGGGGCACGATTGTGCGCTATTTCGCCTTGGTTCACCAGGTCGCACGTGCGCTCGCAAGAGTGCCGCTGTGCTCAGCAGTTGTCCATGGCGCATGCGGCCTCTCCACACATGCGCAGTAGCCTTTATCTGGGCGCATGAAGTTTTGCGTCATACGCGAATACAGCCACGCCCATTCGCCGGGACCATGCGTAGAATGTTTGGGCGCACAGCCAGCTTATTTAAGCTGTGTCAGCCAAGCATACGGTGCTTCCAGAAGGCAGCTGTGGGACACAGAGCAGGCTCTGAACAGGCACTTGCAGCGGTTTTATCCTTACCCAGGTCATGTGAGTCACCAAGTGTTGCTTGGCAGGCTAAAGGTGCTTAGCAGGATTGTTACATAGGGGCTTGATGAGCCCTATTAAAGGGTCTCCCTTCTGAGGTGTTTATATACTACACCTAAGTATTCTCTTTTTGTGGCTAGTAAATGTCTTCAAAAAGAGGAGCTGGACTAACACTACAGGGAAGGGCACAGCTATGTCAGTGGTGTCTGAACCTAGTCGTATCCCTAGTGTTGAATCCCCTGAAGGACCAAAGGCTTCCGGGCAATCAGAGCCGCTGCGCCTATCTGGTATTGTGCCTACAGTCAACGCTGCTGCTTCACCCTTTATCACCAAGGATGGACTGTCCTCAGCCCTAGCCGGGTTAGAGCACAGGATTGCTGGCATGATTGCCTCCATCCCGCAGAGTGGCAAAAAGTGTGACAGATCCCCCTCCCCGGAGCCTCCTAGTCTGGAGCAGGAATGGGTTGAGGATGGGGAAGAGCTGAAAGCTTAGGATTCTGTGGAGGGCCTGGCAGATGAGTCTGCTTCCGAGCAGTCTGGACAAGAAGATATCCATTTGATGTCTGCTGCTCAGTTGCAGAGGCTTTTGATCCTGACTCTGATCAAAATGGTTTGTTCTGCCTTTAAGTTGCCTCTTACAGAGGTGACTGAGCCCCCCTGGTCCTCTTTGAGATCCCTGAGGCCTTTTCAGACTGCACAGGCTTTCCCCCTACACCCCCTGTTGGAACAGGTGGTGTATGCTGACTGGGAACATCCTGACGTGATTTTTGTTTCTCCTAAGAGGTTTTCCCTTTCATATCCCATGGATGAAAAGTTTGTTAAAAAAATGGAGCATGCAGCTGTAGATGCAGCAGTCTCTTCCTTAAACAAGAACTTGTCTGGTGGATAACGAACAGGGCTTGACAGACCCTGTTAAATTGGAGTCATTATTAAAGGCTTCCTTTTCTTTGGCCAGTTCAGCTATTCAGCCAGCTGTTTTGTTGACTCAAAGGATTCAATACAGCAGGTTTCTCGTTTTGGCTCTCTTGTCTGTACATATGCGCAGACTTTTGTGGCTTAAGAACTGCTCAGCCGAGCTTCCTTGTAAAAAGTTATTGGTAGGTTTCCCTTTTCATGGGGAATCTTTATTTGGTTTTGCCATAGAGGAACGTCTTTTTCAGTTTGTGGCTCTACCCTTCGGGCTTGCTACAGCTCCCCGGGTGTTCACAAAGGTCCTAGCACCAGTACTGGGTCTCTTAAGCGCCCAAGGGATCCTGGTGCTCAGGTATCTGGACGACCTCCTGCTCAGAAATCACTCATTACAGGCCTAGAACAGAGCATAATATGCACGGTGTGGTATTTGAAACGCTTAGGCTGGATCATAAATACCAAAGTCAGCCTTGAAACCAGCTCAGTCTAAAGTATTTAGGTCTGATCCTAGATACAGTTCAAGCAAGAGTATTCTTGCCACCTGTAAGGATCTGTGCCCTGAAGGTTCAGGTGCATCAGAATAAGGGGCACCAGACAACCCTCCATTCGGCTCTGTATGAGTCTTCTAGGGAGGATAATAACCTTTGAGGCAGTGCCCTATGCCCAGTTCCCCTCCAGGCCTTTACAACAAGACATCTTGTTTGCCTGGAACAGAAGAGGACAAGCCCTGGATTATCCACTGAGCTTATCTCCTCGGGCACGCTTTAGTCTAGTCTAAACTGGTGGTTGCAGGATCAGAACCTGCGAAAAGGGAGAATCCTTTCCCCCAGTAACTTGGAGAGTACTGACTACAGATGCCAGTCTTCCAGGCTGGAGAGTGACCCTAGAAGGGATCACAGCTCAGGGGAAATAGTCAGGGACAGAGCAGATCCTGCCCATCAACGTCCTGGAATTATGGGCAGTACTTCTGGCCCTATGGTCTTGGACGGTGGCGCTTTAGGACTGCCCGATTGAGGTTCAGTCCGACAGTGCCACTGCAGTGGCCTATATAAACCACCATGGCGGTACCAGAAGTCGTTCAGCTCTGAAGGAGGTGAACCACATCCTAGCCTAGGCAGAGGGACATGTGTTGATTCTATCGGCAGTCCATATCCTGTGAGTAGAGAACTGAAAGGCAGATTATCTCAGCCGCCAGCAGATCTGCTCAGGGGAATGATCCCTTTACCCAGGGGCATTCCAAGAAATCTGCCAGAGTTGGGGATGGCCAGAGGTTGACCTATTGGCATCCAGGTTCAACAACAAGCTACAGCAATTTGTGTCCCGAACAAGGGATCCTCTGGTAATTGGAGCAGATGCTCTGATAGTTCCATGGAGCCAGTACTCCCTGGTTTATGCTTTCCCTCCAATCCCTCTCCTTCCACATTTGTTGCGCAGGATTCGGAGAGAGGGGGTTCCAGTCATTCTGGTGGCACCATCCTGGCCCAGAAGGCCCTGGTTCCCAGAGATTGAGAGACTTACAATAGACTGGCCATGAACGCTTCCACGTCACCCCGATCTACTGTCTGAAGGTCCTATATTCCACCCCAATTTACAGTCTCTAAATTTGACAGCATGGCTATTTGAAGCAAGGGTGCTGAAGGACCGTGGCATCTCTGGACCAGTAGTGTCTACCCTAGTGAATGCTAGAAAAGCTGTCACTAGGAAGATTTATCATAAGGTCTGGAAGACTTATATTGCTTGGTGTGAAGCCAGAAAATGGCATCTTCAGAAATATGTGATTTTGAGATTTCTCTTTTCTAAAGTCGGCTGTGGAAATCAGATTGGCTTTGAGTACAGAGGTCAGATTTTGACCTTGTCATTATTCTTCCAAAGGCCTTTAGCATTCCATTCGTTAGTCCGAAAAGAAATCTTCCTCCCGAAAACCGATACCGAAACACCGATATCGAAAGTGACTGTTTAAAAATATTTTTACACAGGAGATGGTCAGCGACTGGGGACATGGTACAGGAGATGGTCATAGACTGCATAGATGGTACAAGAGATGGTCAGAGACTGCAGACATGGTACAGGAGATGGTCAGACTGGGGACGTGGTACAGGAGATGGTCAGACTGGGGACGTGGTACAGGAGATGGTCAGACTGGGGACGTGGTACAGGAGATGGTCAGACTGGGGACGTGGTACAGGAGATGGTCAGACTGGGGACGGGGTACAGGAGATGATCAGACTGGGGACGTGGTACAGGAGATGGTCAGAGACTGGGGACGTGGTACAGGAGATGGTCAGAGACTGGGGACGTGGTACAGGAGATGGTCAGAGACTGGGGACGTGGTACAGGAGATGGTCAGAGACTGGGGACGTGGTACAGGAGATGGTCAGAGACTGGGGACGTGGTACAGGAGATGGTCAGAGACTGGGGACGTGGTACAGGAGATGGTCAGAGACTGGGGACGTGGTACAGGAGATGGTCAGAGACTGGGGACGTGGTACAGGAGATGGTCAGAGACTGGGGACGTGGTACAGGAGATGGTCAGAGACTGGGGACGTGGTACAGGAGATGGTCAGAGACTGGGGACGTGGTACAGGAGATGGTCAGAGACTGGGGACGTGGTACAGGAGATGGTCAGAGACTGGGGACGTGGTACAGGAGATGGTCAGAGACTGGGGACGTGGTACAGGAGATGGTCAGAGACTGGGGACGTGGTACAGGAGATGGTCAGAGACTGGGGACGTGGTACAGGAGATCAATGCAGGCTCACCAGTGCCCGTCAGATGTAGCCAGCCAGTGTCCCCATTGCAGCCAGTGAAGGGAGAGGAGAGCCGCCGCCTGTTTGACTACAGGACCGGGAACATCACAGCTTTCATTTCAATAGCTGTGTGTTCCCCGCTGCGCGCTGTCACATACAGCCCCTCCCCTTTGTCCAGGCACTTTGATAGACAGATCACCCGTCCCATTGGACGGGTGATCTGTCTATCAAAGTGCCCAGACAAGGGGGAGGGGCTGTATGTGACGGCGCACAGCGGGGAACACACGGCTATTGAAATGAAAGCTGTGAAGTTCCCGGCACTGTAATTAGGCGGTGGCGGCGGCTCTCCTACAATATAGGAAGCCCCCCGATAGGCGGTACCAGGGGCGGAGCCCCACCCAGGCCCCGCCCCATTTTCGACGCCAGTATCGGCAAGAATTCTCTTTCGGCTTTTTGCCGAAAGGACCATTTTCGGCCGTTATGTTTCGGCGGCCGAAATTTTGGTGCATCCCTAGTCCGTACCTTTATGAAGGGGGCGACTCGTTTGCTTCCCCCCATTAGTACACCTATATGTCCTTGGGACTTGAACTTGGTGCTGTCTGTGTTACGGAAACAACCATTTGAACCTATCAAGGAAATTCCATTAGACTTGCTGTCACGCAAGCTAGCCTTCCTGATGGCCATCACCTCGGCTAGAAGGGTGTCTGAGTTTGAGTTGGCAGCCCTTTCGTGCAGGGAATCATACTTTTTTTTTTTTTTTTTTTTTTTTACAAAGGTAAACTTTATTCAAGATCAGTGTGCACATGTCAGTTTACAACTTATTGCATAGTAATCAAAGAAGTACAAATAAAAGTATAGTGTGTTGTATATACATACATCTGTATAGCAAACATCCTGCAATATATATCCCTTTTGATTTAAAATAAATCGGAAGGAGAATACTCTCACCTGGACCTGTGAGTCTTGGATACATTTAGGGGGAAGGGGGGGGGGGGCAGGAGGAAGCAGGAGAGGGGGAAAAAGGAGAAGAGGAGACTAGGGGATTGTAAGGGGGGGGGGGGGAGGCAGGAAAAAGGGAAAGGAAAACTGGAAGATTGTGGGGGGGGGGGGGGACGGGAGGGGGGGATGCACCGACATCTCACAGGCTATGGTCCGCCCAGCCCAGTCTGGATCCATTAAGGATCTTCGTCCGGATCAGGCGGAGCTACATCCAATTGTAAGGATCCCCAGGAATCTATCCAGGAGGACCAGATTTTATCAAACTTATTCGGGCAGTTTCTGTTGATGTATGTTATTTTGTACAAGGGTAATAGTGTTCAAGGTATTTCTCCAATCTGTGGTGGGTGGTGCCCCACTCCTCCAACGCAGTAAAATTTCCCTGCGAGCATAGAAGGTAGAGTGTACTATAAACAATTTAGCATATTTTCTCACTGTGGGGTCAGCTAGTATATTTAGCAACATGATCTCTGGGGCCAGAGGGAGTGAGGTCCCCACTGTCTGATTTATATCCTCCAAAACCTGGTTCCAGAAACCCTGCAGAAAGGGACACAACCAAATCATATGTAGAAAGGAGGACTCTGTGTCTCCGCACCTAGGACAAGAGGAGGACCTTTCTGGGTAGATGGCAGCCAGCCTACTTGGGGTATAGTATGCCCTATGCAAAAACTTCAGTTGAATAAAACGATCTCTAGCAGAGATCATATTCGACACATACGAGGAGACTCACTCCTCCCAGGCCTCCTCCGTGAGGGAAGGGATGTCCTGTTTCCATTTTAGAGAGATCTTGGTTAACTTAACTGATGACAATGAGAGGCGGAGGTACAATGCAGACAGGGGGCCTATCAGTACTTTAGAGGACAGCAGACTCTCCACTGGGTCTGACCCGAGAGTGACGCCATTGGGGAATTGATGCTGGAAGGCATGTCTCACCTGTAAAAACCTAAAAAGCATCCAATTAGGGAGGTTATATGCTGCCTTGAGCTCTGAAAACGTATGCAACCTGCGTCCTGTCACTAGATGCCTCAGTCCCACTATGCCCCTCGCTGCCCACACCTGCGGATCAGAAACGCTCCGCATGTGAGGGAGATTAGGATTACCCCAAAGCAGTGTATGAGGGGAAAAAGTATCTGGGGAACGGTAAACCGCCCTGGCTCTGTGCCATAACATAAGAGTTGTACGCATCAGTGTAGTTAGTTCCGGGTGGGCTTTGACTCCGTGGTACACTAATTTGCGAAGTGTAGCATATGACCCGAGAAGTGCTGCCTCCAGGGTCACTGCCGGGTTAGCCCAATAATATTGTTGGAAGTTAGGGAGGGCCAACCCGCCCTGCCCCACCGATAACTGCAGTGTTTTTAAAGCTAATCTAGGCACCTTGCCAAGCCAAATGAAGGAAGTGACTATTGATTGTAATTTTTTTTTAAATAATGCCGGGATCAGGATCGGGCTATTTCTGAAGAAGTATATGAATTTTGGGAGATAAATCATCTTTATCAAGTTAACCCTACCCACAGGGGTCAGGGGAAGCGACTTCCATTCCGTGCATTGTTTGGAGAATGACTCCAGCAAGGGTGTCAGGTTAAGATCTATATATCTGGCTATCGGCCCGCCCATCCGGATTCCAAAATATTTAAAGCGATCTACCCATGCCAATGGGCCCTGAATGGGAGGTTTAGGCCTAGTATGATCCAAGGGATATATGAGGGATTTGTCCCAATTTATTCTAATTCCAGAGCATGACCCAAACATGTCTATCAGCTGTAGAGCAACTGGGAGGGAGGAGGAGACATCACTCAAATACAGGATAGTATCATCTGCATACAAGGATATTTTCTCCTCCACCACTCCCACCCGGATCCCCTTAATTGTGGGTTTGGACCTGACCTTTGATGCCAGGGGCTCCACCGCCAGGGTGAACAGCCCCGGAGAAAGAGGACACCCCTGCCTGGTGCCCCTGCCTAGTGAAAAGGCTGGTGACAGTGAATTGTTAGTGTGCACCCTCGCCCTGGGAAGAGTATACATCAAGCGTAGCCACCTAATAAAAATAGGTCCAAACCCAACTTTTTGGAGGACAGCCCAGAGGTAGCCCCTCTCGACCGATTTGAATGCTTTCTCTGCATCGAGAGACACTACCACCTCCAGGCTGTCCCCCCCACCCCCACCCTGTCCATATGTGTCAACAGCCTGCGTATATTGATATCAGTCCCTCTGCCGGGCATGAACCCAGTTTGATGAGGATGGATCAGAGCCATTATGACAAAATTCAGGAGACCGGCCAATACTTTCGCAAGTATTTTCAGGTCCACATTCAGGAGAGATATTGGCCTATAAGAGGAGCATAGCTCAGGGTTCTTACCCAGTTTAGGGAGGATCACCACCACTGCTTCAGACATGGACAGAGGTAATTCATTCCTGTCAAGGGCCGACATAAGGACCTCGCGGTACGTGGGTAGAAGGTCATCAGCGTATTGTTTGAAGAACTCCGCCGGGAACCCGTCCGGGCCCGGCGTTTTCCCATTCTGCAAAAATTTGACCGCCGTCTGGATCTCTTTAAGGGTTAATGGACTATCCAGTCTTTCCCTAGTGGCGTCTGTGAGACTTGGCAGATCTATTTGGTCCAGATATTCCCACAGCTCCTCATCAGTATATTGCACCTTTTGAGCTATAGAGTTCCTGGTAGTAAGAGGAGAATCTAGCATTAATATGGGTAGGATCCGTCAGAATCTCCCCATTGCTGGATTGTATTTGGGCTGTGGACACCGGGGAATAATGCTTCCGAGACAGCCAGGCAAGTAAGCGACCGCTTCTCTCACCTTGCTCAAATATTCTTTAACTCTGGTGGAGCAAATGGATTTTTGTAGTGGAGATCCGGATTAGGGACACATCCCGCAGTGCCTCCTGTAATGAGGAATATGCCTGCGGAGTGCGCTCCCGAATAAATACAGTCTCCAGAACCCCCACTTTGGCCTCAGCCTCCTGCAACTCCCTGCGAGCCCCTCTTCGGACTCTCCCAATGTGCTCCTGAAAACTACCCCTCATAGTGGCCTTAAAGGCGTCCCAGGTGACTGGAGCAGGGACAGATCTGTCCTGTGTATTCCGAAAGGAAATGTCAGCCTTACAAGGCATCTCCACTCTCGAGTCTGCCAACCAAAACCTAGAGAGTCGCCATAAGCCCTCCGATGGCGGACATGACAATTCTAGCTGCAAAGAAACTGGGGCATTGTCTGAGATCCCCCTAGGCAAGATGGAAATATCTCTTATTCTGGATAGGACAGTCCCTCCGGAGTACACCAGATCAATCCTGGAGAAGGTTTTATAAGAAGCTGAGTGGCATGTGAAGGCCCTTAACTGTGGGTGTCTCCAACGCCAAACATCTGTGAAATTAAATGTATCTGCCCATGCCTTCACTTCAGTGGCAGAGCCTGTAGCTCGGAAGAGTCTGTCCATCCCAGGGTCTGGGACCATATTAAAATCCCCCAACAACAAAATATTGTCAGTGTCATACTGCAGAATCTTAGACACCAACTGGTATAAAAAGGAAATGGAGGCAGGAGGAGGCACATACAGTCCTACGGTTACTACCTCCAAATTCATGATATTAGCGTGCAAAATCACATACCGCCCTCCAGGATCCACCTTGAACGCCAGTAAGCGAAAGGGTAGGGATTTACGTATTAATATGCGAACCCCCCTCGAGAGGTTAGAGTAAGTCGAATGATAAGAGTGACCCACCCATGACCTTCTGAGACTCTGGAGTTTACCCCCCGTTAGGTGGGTCTCTTGAAGGATACATATATGGGGCGACTGTCTCTGCAAAAACTGGAACACCAGTGACCTTTTAAATTTAGAATTCAGGCCCCTGGTGTTCCAGGACACTATCTTACAAATTGACATAGGGTCCCATTATCCAGCAGAGGAGAGGATGAGCGTATTGACCACCCACCACACCGCCAGTTTGCACATATAACCGATTCTTTGAGTGAACACTGAACATGTATTGCAACAAATTCACTGACTCATGTACGCATAATTTAACCAAAAACAAAAAAATAACCAGTAACACCACCCCCCACCCCAACCGGAGGGGGCCTTATACCCAAAACGAAGAAGGGCAACATGCCCATGTGGGGATGCTGTGTGCAAGAGGGCACCAAAGTCCGTCCTGTAGAACGGATATGGAGTCCGAATAAATGGATCGGTGCAGTCTCCCAGTTTGTGCTGGGGGTACAATCTTGACGTTACAACAAAACTTGTGGCAAACATTGAGCAACAGCAGCCAAAAACTAGCCATCCTATTTCCTATGAAAGGGTCATATGCAGGATATTGCAGGCCAAGGCTTCATAGATAGGATGTGGGTGTAGGATACTCCAGCTCTCGTCAGGATGTTATGTCCTTCTGTCCAGCCGTCCCCCCTGCAGGTTTCAGTCTGCGTCCTCTCCCAGGACCCCCCGGGACAAGTGGCCAACAAGGCAGGTGGGGAAACCATCATGAGAGGAAAGGAACCGTGCAACCTCCTTAGTGAGTCAAGGATATGCGCCCTTGCCTCTATAAGTAATAAGAGGGGGCTGGATGCCCACACACAGTCCGGCACCCCCCTCTCCGCCATGCAACAAATCGGCCCATCTGGGCTGCTGAGAAAATAGTGGGCATCGTCAAGCAAGCCATTCAGATTAATCCAGGGTATAATATTAAACACTTCTCGAAGGGAAGATTTCCATCTGTCACGCATGAGATAAGACATTCAATGCCTGTGAACTGTTTCAATCCAAGAGGATGCCTCCTCAGGGGAAGTGAAAAAATGAACTGTCTCCCCATCTTCCACCCTCAATCTGGCAGGGAAGAGCATGCTATATTTGAGGCCCTTTGCACGCAGTTTGGCGGGCACCGCATCAAAGGACTTACGCTGCTGCTGAGTCTCCACAGAGTAATCGGGGAATATCAGTCTGGTATTTTCAAACCTCAGCTCTTGTAGGGCCCTGGCCTCTCTCAGCACCACATCTCTGTCCTTGAAGTGTAATAGCTTAAAAATGTGCGAGGAGGAGAGCCCTGGGGTCCCCTGGCAGCAGGCATGCGGTGTGCCCTCTCTACTGTAAAGAACGGGGAAAATCTAGCATTGGGCAACAAGTCCTTGAATAGATGCTCAATAAACGTGACAGGGTCTTTACTTTCAGCCCCCTCCGGGAGACCGATGATCCGCAGATTGTTACGTCTATTGCGGTTTTCCGCATCTTCAGTGCGGCTTTTCAGGATTTTCACCTTGGCTTTTAGGTTGTGCAGATTCCCCGCATGTTCTCTCACGGTGTCTTCTGTCGCCAAGACCCGCTGTTCCACCTCCGTCACCCGGCCTCGGAAGGAATCCAGGTCCCGGCGTATAAAATCCACGTTCGTCTGCACGTGGTCGATTTTGTCCATAAGAGCCGCCTGACCCGTTGCAATAGTCTGCATGGCAGCAGCAAGATTCACCGCTGTGGCGGGGGGAGACTCCACTGCCACAGTCTGAGACGCCATGTGGTCTGTAATGGTGGTCTGGCCTCTGGTCCTGGCTGTGTCTACGGATGTTGCTGCAGACTTAGATCGCTGGTTTTTGCCGCTGGGCATGACCCGGACCTTCCGCAGTACACTGAGGAGTGTTCCACCCCTGTAAAAAGCAGTTCTAATGCCGGGAGGGAGAAGGATAAACAGCCGGACTCCAGGAGCTCTGTTAATGAGCTTCCTCTCCCGTCGCCATCTTGGACACGCCCCCCAGGGAATCATACTTGATCCTTCACCGCGACAGGGTCGTGTTACGACCTGTTCCATTCTTTTGCCAAAAGTGGTGTCAGCTTTTCATTTAAATCGGAACATTATTTTGCCTTTTTTTTTTTCTCCGCCTCGCTTGGTGGAAGAGAGACAGCTGCATTCATTGGATGTTGTCCGGGCAGTCAAGGTTTATTTGTCTATATCCGCAGAGATCCGAGGATAAGACTCCTTTTTTGTTTTACCAAAAGGACCCAAGAAGGGGCAGGCGGCTTCTATTGCCAATTGGGTCTGTCAATTGATCATTCAGGCCTACGGTCTGAAACATAAAGCTCCTCCCTTTAGGGTGAGAAGCTCATTCTACCAGGGGTGTAGTAGGAACCTCCTTGCCATCAGGTATCTGTGGCTCAGATTTGTAAGGCTGCTACCTGGTCTTCAGTGCATACGTACAGAAAATATTAAGTAGATGTTCGACCAGCCAAGGATTCGGATTTCGGCCACAATATACTGCAAACTTACGTACAAGTTTTGTTTGGAAGAGTGTCTCCCTCCCCTCAAGGCTATTGCTCTGGGATGTCCCAGCAGGTAATGAATATTAGCCTGACTCTGTGTCCCATGATGTATGAAAAAGAAAATAGGATTTTTCTCGTCATACTTACCTGTGAAATCCTTTTTCTTTGAGTACCTCATGGGACACACAGATCCCTACCCTTTTTTATTTTTTTTTATTTTTGAGGATTCAGTGCTTGCTACAAAACTGAAGTACTTCCTGTATGGGAGGGGGTTATATAGGGGATCACTTCCTATCTAAAGACCTTTGGTCTATCGGTGTCCATTCACCTAATGATGGAGTATAACCCAGCAGGTAATGAATATTAGCCTGACTCTGTGTACTATCCTATGATGTGCTCAAAAGGATTTTATAGGTATGACAAAAAAATGCTATTTTCTAAAGTTATAGCGTCTGCAAAATAGGGGAAAGATTTATGGCATTTTTATTTATTTTTTTACTAGTAATGGTGATCAGCGATTTTTTTTTTTTTAATTGGGACTGCAACATTATGGCGGTCAGATCGGACACTTTTGGCTCATCTTTGGGACCATTGGCATTTATACAGCGATCAGTGCTATAAAAATGCACTAATTACTGTGTAAATGTCACTGGCAGGGATGGGGTTAACGGGGTGATCAAGGGGTTAACTGTTACCTAGGGAGTGATTCTAACCAAGGGGGGTGGGAGTGCCTGGGTAAGGAGACTGATCATACTTGGTATGAACAACAGATCGCTCTCCTCACCCCCTGACAGCACAGAGATCTGTCTGTTTACATTGCCAGATCTTCGTTCTGTCTGTGTGGAGCGACCACCGAACACGCGCATGGGCAGCTCACGAGCCCCCTAGTGGTCAAAAGGCGACCCAACATATAGCTACGACGGTTCACCTAGGGGAGCCAGCCTGCTGCTGTATAACTGCGGCGGCTGGTTGGTAAGGGGTTAATGCAGACTTCTGGGAAAGTCAGTGAGCCAATCAGACAAGTAGGAAATGACATATCTGGGGGGCATTCTGTACACATTCTGTGTACAGAACACCTCCAGGTAGCTATATTGCATTGCATTTTCAGAATATTAAAGTGGCTGCAGATTGAAAAGGAAAAATTATTTTTAATAACATTCAATTACAATATGATGTTGCAACTGTATGAGCTATATTCTTTTTTTCTTTGCTATTTTTTACCCCACTAAAGTGAAGTTGCCCTTTATCCACTTGCCAACTGGGGCAGTTCTGACACTTCTCCTTCATACATGAATCTTTTTTTTTGCTAGAAAATTACCTAGAACCTCCAAACATATCTTTTATATATATATATATATATATATATATATATATATATCGTATTTATCGGCGTATAACACGCACTTTTTTCCCCTTAAAATCAGGGGAAAATTGCGGGTGCGTGTTATACGCCGATCCGCTGCGATCCTGACCTGTCAGAACTTAAAAATCGCTGACCGCGATTTGAAAATGGCGCCGCCGGCGCCGAATTACACAGTGCCGGTCCTCGGCTCTTCTCGGCGGCTTTCGGTTTCACTCGAGCGCTGCCCGAACCTAGCCGAGTATACTCGGCTAGTTTCGGATAGCTCCGTTCACCGTCCGAGTGGAACCGAAAGTAAACAAGAGCCGCCGAGAAGAGCCGAGGACCGGCTCTGTGTATTTCGCCGCCGGCGGCGCCATTTTCAAATCGCGGTCGGCGATTTTGAAGCTCACAGGCTTCAGCAAGACTGCACTGGGGCAAGGCTGGACTGGGGCAAGGCTGGACTGGACACTGGGGAAGGCTGCACTGACATGGCTGCACTAGCAAGGCTGCACTGACATGGCTGCACTGGCAAGGCTGGACTGGGGCAAGGCTGGACTGGGGCAAGGCTGCACTGAGAAGGCTGCAATGATGGGCATTTAAATGTAAGTTTTTTTCCCTTCAACTTCCCTCCTAAAAGTTTTTTTTCCTTAAAATTCCCTCCTAAATTGAGGTGCGTGTTATACGCCGGTGCGTGTTATACGCCGATAAATACGGTATATATATAGTAAGTCCTATAGTATAAAATGATTGTTGCAATTTTTTTGTCACACCGTATTTGCGCAGCGGTTTTCTAAACATATTTTTTTTTTTTTTTTATTGCGCACAATATAATGCCTATTTTTTTTATAAAATATTCTTGTCGAGTAACTACCGAACTAGACCCGTAAAATCATAATTGATAAGTTGATCAGCCGATTATTTGGCCTGCATAATGCATTATTTGTTTTAAAAAAAAATAAAAAAATCACTTTAAAGACTCCGTGCAGGGAAGATCAGTGTCTGAACCCAGAAAAGGTGGAGGTTGACTTGAGGTAATATAAGGTATCGCAATTACATTTAAAAGCGAAGGGTTTCATTTTTATATTTATACTTAAATAAATTCAGCATCAGTCCGATACTGCATCTGTCCCCTGGTGCCTCTGCACTGAAAACTGAGCGATTGAACATCGTCGATCGCTCGTTTTTCACAGCTCCGTGAGCAGAGAGCTGCTGACTGTCAGTCACAGTTCTCTGCTCATCTCCCTCCTCGCTCATTGGAGTGCTAAGCTGTGGAGGGGGCAGAGTGGCCATCTCAGGCTCTCAGCGGATCGCTGAGAGCCTGAGACAGGGTGTCGGTCCAGGCACCTGGCGGATCCAGACTTGCCTTGTCGGGATGACGCCGTGCGTGGACTGATATCATGACGTCAGCATAAACGAGTCACAGGTGTGCAAAACCAAATGCACTCCTGTGATCCATAGAAGTACAGCCAAACAAGCTTTGCCTGGACTTCTTTTAAGGTAAACTTTTACCAGTATTGTGCATTACATTTAAAATTATCATATCCATGAATAAGTCTCAGCTTTTAGTACTATAAAATAAAAGATTTACCTATATCTCCCTTCCACCCTTCACATAGTTTCTCATGTCTGACTCCTAGTAAAAATGCCCATATATCCTACTTCTGGGTGTATTTAATATATTACTTTCACTGTTTCACAGTATAAATGAACCCTTTATAGTAGCGGTTATCTGCTCTTTTTGTACTAGAAAGGGCAAATTTTAGTTTTTTTTAAACCCCATTATGACAGGTGATACAAAAAAGCATGCTGCTACTACTAACGTCTTAGGCCTGGTTCACACCCATGCTTTTTTTTGGTGCTTTTTGCAGAAACTCACTACAGTTCATTTAACATGGTTTCCTATGGGACATATTCACATCTATGGTTTTTGCCGCTGCGTATTTGGAAAGGGTCAAGGACTTTTTTCAATACATAACAATGCTTTATTTGCTTTACTGGTTCAATAGACTTCAATGGAGAAGCTGCAGAAAAGCATGTAGTGCGTTTTTGCCGCAATTTGCATGTCTTAATCTGCCCAACAACAAATTGGCAAAAAGAAGCATAAAAATGCAAAACGCAGATCGCAACAAAATCGTGTGTGCAAAAAGCACTGGAGAAACAGTTTAAAAGCAAACTGCATAGGTGTGAACCGAGCCTTATGCTGGCCATACATGTATCGATTTTCGGACAAGACTATTCATTACAAAAAATATTTGTACGTTCACTGAATGAAAGAATGTAGTTTTAACATTCAGTTTTAAAAAGAATGTAATTTCTGAACAAAAACCATTCTGCTCCTTTGATTTTTTTCAAATCAAATGAACATTCTTAAAATAAAAATGTTTTTGAAGGAAGACATTGTTTTTGTATGGCCAGCATAAGTGACAGCAGGCACAGGTAGCGTTTATCAAGCCATCCGCCTATGACCAGGGAGTCTGTCATACATAATATTACAGTTCTGTCTAAAAATCAGCAAAACAGTCTTTAATTTTTTTTTCTTTAGCTAAAAAAATTGAAGAGTGTTAGATATACTAGCAGATTTAGGTACACTAACAAATTAAAGCCAAACTCCATCTTAATTTGTAAAGTTATAGCAAACCGCTTTTTTCCTTTTGCTATAGACCATATTTTTCCCTCCATAAGACACCTAGGTTTTAAAGGAGGAAAACGAGAAAAAAAATATTCTGAACCAAATGGTGTACTAAAATATTTACCAGTGCCAAAGAAATGCAGCCTTACTGGTGCCATAAATGCAGCTTGACCTGTGCCATAAATGCAGCCTTACCAGACGTTATCACATCCTCCTGACAGAAGACAGAGCAGCCTGAGCCATTCGGCCGCTTGGTCTGCTCTGTCTTCTGTCTTAGCAACAGTGCATAAGACGCAGACACATTTTCCCCCATATTTTATGAAGCGAAAAATACGCTGGGTTTTCCTTAACTAAAAACTGATCATTGTAAGCACCCTTGCCTGTGTTTTTATAATAAGAAAAAGCCAGACGGGAGTGGCTGGCTCGGACTCAGTGGCTCGCTGAGGCTGAGCCAGGTGCTGGTCCAAGGTTTTTGGAGTATCCTAACCATATTTTGCGATCTTGCCCCAGCCTGGACTGGCTCTGTGACCTCAGCAGGTTTCAACCTGCTGTTTTCTGAAAGCGGGTCACGGGAGTACAGAACGAAATGCACTCATGTAATCCAAAGGACAAATACATCCAAATATTCTTGCTCAACGCAGAATATGAGCCTCTAGGTTCACCGTGGGATTTGCTTGTGTTTGGACAAACCACCAGCACACCGTCGCCAATACCGCCGCCCATTAATATTGGTGGAAGCATGGTAATGCCAGGCTTCCAGTTGAAAGAGGCAGTTGTAAAGTTGTTTTGGCATTTCTCGGGGTGGACATTGCCCAAATAAAGGTAGTTACAATTTTGTCAAGTTTGTTAAAAATGGTAGCAGGAATAAGGACTGGTGTGTTACGGAAAACGTAGAGAAATTTGGGGAGAAATGACATTTTAAGGAGGTTAATCCTTCCTACCAATGAGAGTGGCAGAGACTTCCAGCTTTTAAGGGATAGTTGCTGTAAAATAAGATAGACCTAATCTACCAGGTAAATTGTGTGATCTTGCTGGATCTCAATTCCCAGATATCTAAATTTGGAGACTCGGTCAAGGGGATCTGCGTTTTTAAAAGGGGGTCTGGCGCCTGGGACAGTGAGAACAAAAGTGATTTGGTCCAATTTATTTGAACGCCCGCAAAGGATCCAAACCTATCTATAGTCTCTAGACTTTAAAAAAAAAAGTAACTGAACTTCAAACACTGTATATAGCTGGTTGCTAAGGAGGGGGGCCAGGAAGCCGGCTGTTGCTTCATTAACAACCGATGAGTCATCAACTGTCCGCAGGGTTCCCCGCTGACAGCTGAATGTAAAGAAAAAAAAAAAAATTCAGCAGAAAAAAATGGCGTGGTGTCCCCCCCAGGTCCCATACCAGGCCCTTCGGGTCTAGTATGGATTTGGAGGAGACCCCCCAAAATCCATACCAGACCCTTATCTGAGCATGCAGCTCGGCAGGTCAGGCCCCCCAAAGCACCTTGCCCCCATGTTGATGGGGGACAAGGGCCTATTCCTGACGACCTTGGCCAGGGGTTGTCTGGGTCTGTGAGCTGGTGGCTTATCGGAATCTGGAAGCCTCCTTTAACAAGGGGGTCCCTAGATCCCGGCCCCCCTATGTGAATGGGTATCGGGTAAATCATACCCCTACCCATTCACCCCAAAAAGCAGTGAAATGTAAAAAAACAAGAGATAGTTTTTGACCAGTCCTTTATTATAAAAATAGCTTAGCCATCTTCTTCCTCACTAAAAAATAGCTCTTCTGTGGCGGTCTTCCTCTGTTGTGGTATTGCCCGCTGTCTGGTATCTCTTATATAGCCATGGGGCGTGGCCATCCAATGACGTCACCTGGAGAGCCTGCCCTTAGGCGTTCACTGATCGGGAGCCTGATCAGCAGACCTTTTCCAGTCACGCCCTATCGACAGAAGCCAGCCAAATGGAAGGTCTTGATAAGATCCCAACTTGTCAGACTGGGGAATGGTTTTAGAGAACCTCCCAGTTCCGGGGAGTGTGGAAGTTGCCGATCAATATCGTGGAACTTCAGGTGATTGGTGTACAGATTTACTCAACTGTTAACAGCTGAATCGGGTGGAAAACGGGCCCTTCTCCCGGAGGTGTTAAGAGATTTGTCTTTGGGGGTTGCCAGCTGTGGATCTCTTGGCATTCAGATTCAGCAACAAACTGAACAAGTCTGTGTCCCACACCAGGGATCTTTTGGCCGCTGTGGACGCACTGGTAATCTGGAATCTTTTTTTTTTTTTTTTTTTTCTGGTCAGAGCCTCCCCCCCCCCCCCCCCCCCATCTCAACTTCTTTCTAGCCATTGTTTCAAAGAACCCTTCCTGGTTGAGCATCAAGATAAGGTAGTGGTGATAATGCAATCATTTTTTGCCTAATGTGTTTTTTTATCTGAATCATGGCATTGCGCTGCCATCCTTTGTTCTTCTCCTGAGCTTCCAAAAGGAAAGGCTCTTCACACTTGGATGTTTTTTCTCTACCAATTAGTTTTGACTGATTCCTTGTTGCTCTAGGAAGGGTCGTCCCAAACGTCTTCCATTTAAGGATTATTTAATCCACTGTGCTCTTAGGCAACTTTAAGTGCAGCAGAATTTTTTTTGTAGCCTTGATCAGATCTGTGCCTTGCCACAATTCTGTCTCTGAGCTCTTCAGGCAGTTCCTTTTGACCTCATGATTCTCATTGGCTCTGACATGCACTGTGAGCTGTAAGGTCTTATATAGACAGGTGTGTGGCTTTCCTAATGAAGTCCAATCAGTATAATCAAACACAGCTGGACTCAAATGAAGGTGTAGAGCAGGAATATGCAATTAGCGGACCTCCAGCTGTTGCAAAACTACAAGTCCCATCATGCCTCTGGGTATCATGCCTTGTGGCTGTCAGTCTTGCTATGCTTCATGGGACTTGTAGTTCTGCAACAGCTGGAGGTCCGCTAATTGCATATCCCTGGTGTAGAAACATCTCAAGGATGATCAGAAGAAATGGACAGCACCTGAGTTAATTATGAGTGTCACAGCAAAGGGTCTGAATACTTAAGATATTTCAATTTTTCTTTTTTAATAAATCTGCAAAAATGTCAACAATTCTGTGTTTTTCTGTCAATATGGGGTGCTGTGTGTACATTAATTGGGAAAAAATGAACTTAAAGTGGTGTCCCCAAAAAAAAAAAAAAAAAATTTTGAATTTTTTTAACTTACCTCTAAATGCCTGTTGCTAGGGGGTCCCTCGTAGTCTGCCTCTTTTAGTGCCTGGGCTGGTGACATCACTTCCCCTCGGCGCAGGAAGGGCTCAGCTCTGCTCCCTCCCTCTTGTCAATCATCTGGGACCCATCACAGGTTCCAGATGACTGAGCGGCCAACCGCTCGCCCATGCGCAGTGGGTTCCCGGCTGTGAAGCCACAGCCCGGCGCCCACAGTTGCAATGCCGGCGCCGCTGAACGGAGGGGGAGACGAGCGGGGCTTCTATCCCCCGCATCGCTGGACCGGGGGACAGGTAAGTGTCCGATTATTAAAAGTCAGCAGCTGCAGTATTTGTAGCTGCTGACTTTTAATTTTTAAAAAAAAATGGGAACTCCATTTTAAATGATTTTAGCAAATGGCTGCAATATAACAGAGTGTGTATGTGTGTGTGTGTATATATTTGACAGGCTTCCCTACCCCCCCGGCAGCCACCCACACTCTAGCTCTGCCCCCCCAACACCCCCCAAACACTACCCACACTCTTAACTCTTCCCCCCCTCCAACACTCTTCCCCCCCCCCCTCCAACACTCTTCCCCCCCCTCCAACACTCTTTCCCCCCCTCTCCCAACACTCTTCCCCCCCCTCCAACACTCTTTCCCCCCCTCTCCCAACACTCTTTCCCCCCCTCTCCCAACACTCTTTCCCCCCCTCTCCCAACACTCTTTCCCCCCCTCTCCCCAACACTCTTTCCCCCCTCTCCCAACACTCTTTCCCCCCTCTCCCAACGCTCTTTACCCCCCTCTCCCAACGCTCTTTCCCCCCCTCTCCCAACGCTCTTTCCCCCCCTCTCCCAACGCTCTTTCCCCCCCTCTCCCAACGCTCTTTCCCCCCCTCTCCCAACGCTCTTTCCCCCCCTCTCCCAACGCTCTTTCCCCCCCTCTCCCAACGCTCTTTCCCCCCCTCTCCCAACGCTCTTTCCCCCCCTCTCCCAACGCTCTTTCCCCCCCTCTCCCAACGCTCTTTCCCCCCCTCTCCCAACGCTCTTCCCCTCCCTCTCCCAACGCTCTTCCCCCCTCTCCCTCTCCCAACGCTCTTCCCCCCCTCTCCCTCTCCCAACGCTCTTCCCCCCTCTCCCTCTCCCAACGCTCTTCCCCCCTCTCCCTCTCCCAACGCTCTTCCCCCCTCTCCCTCTCCCAACGCTCTTCCCCCCTCTCCCTCTCCCAACGCTCTTCCCCCCTCTCCCTCTCCCAACGCTCTTCCCCCCTCTCCCTCTCCCAACGCTCTTCCCCCCTCTCCCTCTCCCAACGCTCTTCCCCCCTCTCCTCTCTCCCAACGCTCTTCCCCCCCTCCCTCTCCCAACGCTCTTCCCCCCTCTCCCTCTCCCTCTCCCAACGCTCTTCCCCCCTCTCCCTCTCCCTCTCCCAACGCTCTTCCCCCCTCTCCCTCTCCCTCTCCCAACGCTCTTCCCCCCTCTCCCTCTCCCTCTCCCAACGCTCTTCCCCCCTCTCCCTCTCCCTCTCCCTCTCCCAACGCTCTTCCCCCCTCTCCCTCTCCCTCTCCCTCTCCCAACGCTCTTCCCCCCTCTCCCTCTCCCTCTCCCAACGCTCTTCCCCCCTCTCCCTCTCCCTCTCCCAACGCTCTTCCCCCCTCTCCCTCTCCCTCTCCCAACGCTCTTCCCCCCTCTCCCTCTCCCTCTCCCAACGCTCTTCCCCCCTCTCCCTCTCCCTCTCCCAACGCTCTTCCCCCCTCTCCCTCTCCCTCTCCCAACGCTCTTCCCCCCTCTCCCTCTCCCTCTCCCAACGCTCTTCCCCCCTCTCCCTCTCCCTCTCCCAACGCTCTTCCCCCCTCTCCCAACGCTCTTCCCCCCTCTCCCAACGCTCTTCCCCCCCTCTCCCAACGCTCTTCCCCCCCCTCTCCCAACGCTCTTCCCCCCCTCTCCCAACGCTCTTCCCCCCTCTCCCTCTCCCTCTCCCAACGCTCTTCCCCCCACGCTCTTCCCCCCCTCTCCCTCTCCCAACGCTCTTCCCCCCTCTCCCGCTCCCAACGCTCTTCCCCCCCCTCTCCCGCTCCCAACGCTCTTCCCCCCCCTCTCCCGCTCCCAACGCTCTTCCCCCCCCCTCTCCCGCTCCCAACGCTCTTCCCCCCCCTCTCCCGCTCCCAACGCTCTTCCCCCCCCCTCTCCCGCTCCCAACGCTCTTCCCCCCCCTCTCCCGCTCCCAACGCTCTTCCCCCCCCTCTCCCGCTCCCAACGCTCTTCCCCCCCCTCTCCCGCTCCCAACGCTCTTCCCCCCCCTCCCGCTCCCAACGCTCTTCCCCCCCCTCTCCCGCTCCCAACGCTCTTCCCCCCCCTCTCCCGCTCCCAACGCTCTTCCCCCCCCTCTCCCGCTCCCAACGCTCTTCCCCCCCTCTCCCGCTCCCAACGCTCTTCCCCCCCCTCTCCCGCTCCCAACGCTCTTCCCCCCCCTCTCCCGCTCCCAACGCTCTTCCCCCCCCTCTCCCGCTCCCAACGCTCTTCCCCCCCCTCTCCCGCTCCCACGCTTCCCCCCCTCTCCGCTCCAACGCTCTTCCCCCCCCTCTCCCGCTCCCAACGCTCTTCCCCCCCCTCTCCCGCTCCCAACGCTCTTCCCCCCCCTCTCCCGCTCCCAACGCTCTTCCCCCCCCCTCTCCCGCTCCCAACGCTCTTCCCCCCCCTCTCCCGCTCCCAACGCTCTTCCCCCCCCCTCTCCCGCTCCCAACGCTCTTCCCCCCCCCTCTCCCGCTCCCAACGCTCTTCCCCCCCCCTCTCCCGCTCCCAACGCTCTTCCCCCCCCCTCTCCCGCTCCCAACGCTCTTCCCCCCCCCTCTCCCGCTCCCAACGCTCTTCCCCCCCCTCTCCCGCTCCCAACGCTCTTCCCCCCCCCCTCTCCCGCTCCCAACGCTCTTCCCCCCCCCTCTCCCGCTCCCAACGCTCTTCCCCCCCCTCTCCCGCTCCCAACGCTCTTCCCCCCCCTCTCCCGCTCCCAACGCTCTTCCCCCCCCTCTCCCGCTCCCAACGCTCTTCCCCCCCCCCGCTCTCCCCGCTCCCAACGCTCTTCCCCCCCCTCTCCCGCTCCCAACGCTCTTCCCCCCCTCTCCCGCTCCCAACGCTCTTCCCCCCCCTCTCCCGCTCCCAACGCTCTTCCCCCCCCTCTCCCGCTCCCAACGCTCTTCCCCCCCCTCTCCCGCTCCCAACGCTCTTCCCCCCCCTCTCCCGCTCCCAACGCTCTTCCCCCCCCTCTCCCGCTCCCAACGCTCTTCCCCCCCCTCTCCCGCTCCCAACGCTCTTCCCCCCCCTCTCCCGCTCCCAACGCTCTTCCCCCCCCTCTCCCGCTCCCAACGCTCTTCCCCCCCCTCTCCCGCTCCCAACGCTCTTCCCCCCCCTCTCCCGCTCCCAACGCTCTTCCCCCCCCTCTCCCGCTCCCAACGCTCTTCCCCCCCCTCTCCCGCTCCCAACGCTCTTCCCCCCCCTCTCCCGCTCCCAACGCTCTTCCCCCCCCTCTCCCGCTCCCAACGCTCTTCCCCCCCCTCTCCCGCTCCCAACGCTCTTCCCCCCCCTCTCCCGCTCCCAACGCTCTTCCCCCCCCTCTCCCGCTCCCAACGCTCTTCCCCCCCCTCTCCCGCTCCCAACGCTCTTCCCCCCCCTCTCCCGCTCCCAACGCTCTTCCCCCCCCTCTCCCGCTCCCAACGCTCTTCCCCCCCCTCTCCCGCTCCCAACGCTCTTCCCCCCCCTCTCCCGCTCCCAACGCTCTTCCCCCCCCTCTCCCGCTCCCAACGCTCTTCCCCCCCCTCTCCCGCTCCCAACGCTCTTCCCCCCCCTCTCCCGCTCCCAACGCTCTTCCCCCCCCTCTCCCGCTCCCAACGCTCTTCCCCCCCCTCTCCCGCTCCCAACGCTCTTCCCCCCCCTCTCCCGCTCCCAACGCTCTTCCCCCCCCTCTCCCGCTCCCAACGCTCTTCCCCCCCCTCTCCCGCTCCCAACGCTCTTCCCCCCCCTCTCCCGCTCCCAACGCTCTTCCCCCCCCTCTCCCGCTCCCAACGCTCTTCCCCCCCCTCTCCCGCTCCCAACGCTCTTCCCCCCCCTCTCCCGCTCCCAACGCTCTTCCCCCCCCTCTCCCGCTCCCAACGCTCTTCCCCCCCTCTCCCGCTCCCAACGCTCTTCCCCCCCTCTCCCGCTCCCAACGCTCTTCCCCCCCCTCTCCCGCTCCCAACGCTCTTCCCCCCCCTCTCCCGCTCCCAACGCTCTTCCCCCCCCTCTCCCGCTCCCAACGCTCTCCCCCCCCTCTCCCGCTCCCAACGCTCTTCCCCCCCCTCTCCCAACCCCCCCCCACCATACACTTTCCTACACTAGGCGAGTACTTTAAAAAAAGTATTGGTACTCGTTGCTAAAGTGGTATAGGTGCACACCTATTACAAACCTCTTGCCAGCAATGTGGGGGTATGTATGTAGGAAAAGTGTCGACAGAAATGTGGAGGCTGCCACTGCTAAATTCTTTCAAACCGCTTTTTACTATACTGGCATTGCAGCTTATCTGTTCATGTG